>NC_030683.2:55931785-56233928 GCF_000004195.4 Xenopus tropicalis
TAGCTCAATCACAAAAACCCTATCGGAAGCAATACAGCACCTACGAGCTGAGATAGACGAGCTAGGTGAGAGAACAGATAAAGTGGAATCAATAACAGATGACCTGGCCCAACGCTATGCCACGCTAGAAGATGATAATACGGCCATGAAAGAGGAGATATATCAACTCAAATTGCTGTGTGAGGATCTGGAAAATAGATCCAGACGACAGAACTTGAGGATAAGAGGGATCCCAGAAGAAGTGGGCCCACAACTCCTCCAACAATACCTACGAGATTTATTTCTGTCTCTATGCCCAGATCTAACAGATGAAACCTGCCGACTAGACAGAGCACACCGCTCATTAGCAGCCAAACCACCGCCATCCAATCCACCAAGAGACGTGGTGATCTGCTTTCATTACTATGAATCCAAGGAAACTATACTTGCAAAAAGCCGACAACAACAAGACTTAACCTTCCGGAATAATAAAATATCCATCTTTTCAGACCTTTCCCCAACAACCCTGGCGAGGCGGAGGGAACTGAGACCGGTGACACAGGCTCTGCGAGACAATAATATCCCCTACAGATGGGGCTTTCCCTTCCGCTTAATGGTCAACAAAGATGGCAAACAATACACTTTACAAGATCCAAGCAACAATAAAAGCTTTCTATCTAGATTAGGCATCAACGCCGCAAGCAAGGATCAAGCAGCACTACATGGCCCAACCAGACCCAGACCACAACCGATATGGACTAAAGTTCAAGCTGCAGCCCGACGATCACCCACCGCTTCACAAGCACCAACACCTCCGAGGGAATCAACTTGGACTTAAACACCCCATCCGCACAATATCCCTATTCAACGAGCCGAAAGCTCACGGACCGACCGGGCCCCAAGGCGAACGACCTCTCCGTAACTACTACCTTAGTGAACTTTAAAGAACTTCACTATCCTATTTGCTATCCTGCGAACTGGACACTGCGACCCCCACCTAGGACGCCAAGAAGGCCTCCGAAAAACTCCAGAGTCCGGTAGATCACATACAAGCTACACAGTAAAACATTAGCGATAACTTTAAATTCGCAACTCCACTCTGGAGATTACAAAAATGTTTTTGTTATATACTGTTATGTTTTATACTTTAATGTTGGAAAGGTACTCTCTGATAACCGTTTTACCCCCTCTATCATACTCTCACCATATCCAAGGTGATACTGTTATATCATATATCCATGAATACAATAATCAGATACTTAGATTGGGATGCATAACTAATGAAGCCTCTATAGCTTTAAGACTACTGATTATTGATGGTTAAAATCCTGTCTATAAATGCTAAAGGGCTCAACTCAATAGCTAAGAGATGTTTGCTTTTTAAGGAACTAAAAAATGCAGCTGCAGATATAGCTTATGTACAGGAAACACATTTTCCAAGCCAAACCTCGGCCCACCTCACGTCCAAATTTTACCCTACCACTATATATGCATCAGGCCCCCATAAAAAGGCGGGGGTAGCAATTTTAATTCATAAAAATTGCCCATTCATAGCAGAAACAATATACAAAGACCCAAAGGGGCACTACTTAATCATAAGGGGCACCTTGGCAGGCACCCCAATTTCATTGGTCAATATTTACTCCCCAAATAAACATCAGATTCGCTTCCTAAGGAAAGTCCTAGAAAAAAACCAGCATCTCTTAGCTCCTTATACAATCTTAGGAGGAGATTTCAATTTAGTACTATCCCAAGATAGGGACAGAACGCACCCATCCCCAGATAAGACCTCTACCCTAATGTCCAAAGAATTCCGTCAATTGATGAGACAACACGTCCTCCAAGACGCTTGGCGTATAAATCATCCAAGAGATAGGCAATTTACCTTTTATTCGAACCCACACCAAATATACTCTAGACTGGATTATTTCTTTCTCTCCCACTTATGCTTAAATCTAGATTTCTGTTCACAAATACTACCTATCTCGTGGTCAGACCATGCGCCTGTGATATTGGATATAAAGATAGGCCCCCCACCCCACAAACAACCCCACTGGAGGTTAAATGAAACACTTCTTGCAGATACCCAAACATGCTCACAAATAGAAGAAGCTCTTAAAGAATATTTCCATATCAACTCTCAGACAGCTTCAAATACAGCTATACTGTGGGAAGCACATAAGGCAACCATTAGGGGGAACCTAATATCGATAGCTTCAGCTAAACGAAAAGATCAGCAATCCACACTAGTGCAACTCACTAAAAGGGTACAAGACCTCCAATTACAACACCAAGCAACAAAATCCCCAACAATCTGGCAAAAATTGCAACAAACTAAAGAGGAACTACAAAAATATAGAATGAAAGAGATAGATAAAACCCTGAAATGGTCACAACAAACTTTTTATCAGCAAGGGGACAAACCCTATACGCTACTTGCCAACAAATTAAGAGAGCGTAAAGCCCATACAACTATTGTCAAGATTAAATCCCCCTCAGGAAATATTACCCATCACCCTGAACATATTGCAAACCATTTCCAGAAATACTACACAGATTTATATAATCTAAATTTAACAGGATCCAGCCATACACAAACCCCAACAATCGCACTACAAGAATTTCTATCGAATGCCAACCTACCCAAATTGAATACAGAAGATATCAAACTCTTGAATGCAGAAATCTCCACAGAAGAGATCTTAACCACGCTAAAAACTCTACCAAATGGGAAAACCCCGGGACCAGACGGATTCCCGTATGTCTACTATAAAACCTTCCAAAAAATTTTCCTACCCCACCTCTTAAAATTGTATAACGAATTCCTAAAAGGGACCCCAATCCCAACCACTATGCTTACATCCCACCTCACATTACTACCTAAAGAGGGAAAAGACCCCAGTCTATGTAGCAGCTACAGGCCCATAGCTCTATTAAATTCAGATCTAAAATTATTCACAAAAATATTAGCCAATAGATTAACAACAATTGCCCCTAAGTTAATACATGATGACCAAGTGGGCTTTATTTTGGGTAGGCAAGCGGGAGATAATACAAGACGTACTACTAACATACTAGAAATTATTCAACGCCAAAATAAACCTGCGCTTCTCCTGGGCTTAGATGCGGAAAAGGCGTTCGATCGATTAAGCTGGCCATACCTATTTAATTTATTAACCCACATGGGATTTAGGGGGTCTTTCCTTATGGCTATTAAATCGATATACTCTAACCCAACCACCACCCTCAAAATACCAGGTGCAACAGGAAAAAACATACCAATCAGCAATGGAACTAGACAGGGCTGCCCACTATCACCGCTTCTATATGCTATAAGCATCGAGCCCTTAGCAGCAGCATACATTAGAAACCAACCAGACATTAAAGGGATAACAATCGCAAAGAAGGAATATAAAATAGCCCTCTTTGCAGACGATGTCTTACTATCCCTTTCAAACCCCCAAATATCACTGCCCATACTCCATGACACACTAAATATATATGGTAGGCTCTCTGGCTACAAACTCAATATTGATAAGTCAGAAGCTCTCCCCCTATGCATGCCAACAAGAATGAAAGAGGCTTTACAATCCAAATTTCGATACAAATGGAAAAACGATTATATTACTTACCTGGGTGTGCGGATTACCCCTAAATACACAGATCTTTATAAACAGAACTTCCCCCCCCCTTATACAGCAAACAAAAGTATCTTTACAAAAATGGTTGAACTATCCAATCTCTTGGTTTGGACGCATCGCAGCCATCAAAATGAATATTCTACCAAAATTTTTATACTTATTCGAGACTCTACCAATTTTAGTCCCTGCTAAAATACTAAACAACATACAAGCAACATTCTATAAATATATATGGGGCAATAAACGCCCTAGGATCCTGAGGTCGATCCTAGTAACTAGCAGACTCCAAGGAGGATTGGGTGTTCCATCTATACAAAAATATCATGATGCAGCCCACTTACGACATATCTCAGTATGGACAACCCCAAATAATATGCCCCTATGGTCTCAGATTGAAAATGACCATCTACAGCCTATGCATATGGGAGCCCTACTCTTTAACCCATGCCCTCATATAAATCCCCCCAAAACAACCTTATGCTCAACAAAAACAGTACTACAAATTTGGAGGAGACTCAAACACAAGCATAAGTTGGCACCAGAAAATTCATTATTAGCCCCGGTGTTCCATAACCCGCTATTCCCCCCAGGAACCCAGAAATCTTTTTACTATAATTGGAAAGCTAAAGGCTTCTTTAAAATACTAGATTTGGTAACCCCTAATACAGCACAATGCCTGCAGTATGAAAACATATCAGATAAGAATCCTGAAATAAAGGTTAAATTTTATGAGTATCTACAAATAAGACACTTCATAAATCGGTTTGTAAGAGTGAGAGAGGGTCCATACCTATCCCCATTTGAAACCCTGGTTAAAAAGGGCTGGCCTCAAAAGGCCTTACTATCAAATATCTACAAGATCCTACTTTCCCCTCCAGATATGGAAACCCCAAGCCATAAATATATGCAGCAATGGGAACGGGACCTAAACTTAACCATAGAGCCAGAAGTATGGGACTCTATCTGGAATAATGCAAAGCAAATGGTTACCTGTGTGAAGCAAAAAGAGAGCATTTACAAGATTATAATGCGATGGTATCAAACCCCAGTAAGAGTAAATAAATTTTCCCCCTCGGTCCCCAATACATGCTGGAGAGGCTGCCAAGACTTAGGCACATTACACCACCTGTTCTGGACCTGTCCCCATATTACCCAATTTTGGGAAGAGGTACGTGAAATAATGGAACAGGTCACCAGAAGAGTGATACCCAGGGACCCTTTAACATTCCTCCTGGGAAAACCGCTAAAGGACACCCCAAAATGTGCCCAAAAACTGCTAAACCATATTTTGACGGCAGCACGCATAGCGATAGCGGCAAGCTGGAGAAAAACAATAGCCCCATCAATTGCAGAAGTCCACAAAAGATTGATCAGAAACATGAGCTTTGAAAATACAATAGCTCAACTGCAAAATAAGATGACAAAGTACATGGACATCTGGGCCCCATATGAGCTACTGGCAAAACCTCCCAGCACCTCCGCCCAGACAACCTAAGAGGGAAAATACTAAACCCCCCAAACCAAGAAACTGATACCCGATGAGACCGAAAGCTGAAAAATATGTCTAAGTATTTCATATACTGATTACATGATATATTCTTTTTTCTGTAAAAAATACGAGCTGTATATCTGAAGGGTTAAAAGATTCTAGAATTAATCAAGAAAATCTTAGAGTACCTGAGTTAAATACCTGTTCTCCTTTAATCCTTTTTCCCTTTCTTTCTCTTTTTCTTTCCCCCCCTTTCTTCCCCCCCCCCCCTCATATATTAATGTTCACTTGAATGGTAACATATCTGCTGTTTTTTTTTTATTTTGCTATTTTGTAAAAATTTGTGAAAACTAATAAAATATAAGTTACAAAAAAAAGTAATGGCATTAAGGATCGCTTTGTGTGGCTTAATTCTGAAGTAAGGAAGTTAATGGGAATATTGACTTACTTCTGAGTTAAAGGAGAAGGAAGGCCTAGATCACTGGAGGGTGGCAAATGTTAGGCACACCCAGTGATTGCAATCACTTACCTGATACTCCAGGTCAGTGCTCCTGTTAGCAGAAAACAGCACTGACCCAGGCTGCTTTTTCACAAGTGTCACAGAGCAGTCCACTGTTTCTTCTTTCTGCTTTCTTCTTTCTGCAAAACTCCTGGACTGATGCATGCACAGTAGAAGATGGTGGGAGAAGAAGTTGTTAAAGGGAAATGGGCAGAGTGGGCAGGGAAATGGCAGGTGTATAGGTGGGTCTGTCCTTATAAGGTCTAATCCGTTAGTGAAGGAGGTCAGGGAAGTAGTTTAGCCAATAAAAACCACCTGATTTCCTACTCTCTACTGTTATATATATTTCATAGCAGTACAGAAAACTATCTTTAATGTTCCTGGGATGGGAAAAAACTTGTACGTCAGGACTAGGAAGAAATGGAATTTAAAGATTTAAGAAAAATTCCCAGTTTTATTTAATTTCCATGTCTGTGGGGTATGCCAATCTATGCCTTTTAAGGGGTGGAAATCATAATAACTTTATAATAATAATTTTTGATTACTTAAAAATATTTGCAACCAATTTTACAAAACAAAAATATAAAATGGCACCAAAAAGTGATGCCCTATAAAGCACAATTTCACAAAATCAAAGTACAAGAAGATGGCATATGCTACGAGGTAAATAATACATCCTCTAACTCAAGCCATAATACACACCCCTGTAAATGACAAAAAGGAGACACACATAAAACCTAAACTAGGTGTGTCAGAACCCAAAAATCTAATGCAACCTAATGCAAGGTTCAGTAAAATGCGTGGCTAACCCATTGGCTGTTAACCATACCTGCAACAGAGAATAAAAATAACTTTAAAAGTGAAAGACAATGTCATAATGTCACATATAAATAAATAAATATGAAGTGTCCTATAGCTACAGCAATTTATGGCAACCTTTTATGAACCAGTGTTGATGAAGAATACTGTTAATGTTCTATACACAAAGGCTGCCATAACCCACAGATCCTGTAGATGAGAGATGACACCTGTCGCAAGCTATAAAAATGGGGGCTGACATTGTCTAGGATCTGCCAGGCCAGCTTGAGTGTGCCCAAACCCTTAATTACAGGACCTGGCACTTGCATAGTATTATACATCACTGAGTAGATTATGTAAAATTTTGTCAGCCACTGCATATGTAGACTGGAGCCAAGATCAGACACCATGCATTGGGATAAGGGAACCAAAAGACCAGCATCCATGCTTGTAAACCATGGTTCAAAACTGCCACAGCTCATTAAAATACTGGCAACTAAAATGTAAGTCTCCAAGGTACTGCACCTGAAGTGAGCCATCTAGTAAGTTAACAAGCTAGATGCAGCACATGCGGTCATGTTGCCCCAAAAATAAGTTGCGTTGCATATGACTCAAAAGCCATGTTTCAATGCATGTAAACACCCATAATCAAAGCCAGAATCTGCGACAAAAAGCAGGCACAGGCACAGTCATGCAAAAGGTCACGCATCAAATATGCAGACACTGGAGCTAAAAAGTGTGCGACCTCACATGCAAACACTGACAGGAAATAAAAAGCAACAAGTTTAATCCACCTTGCATATGAACTCCAAGCATCATGCTTGCAGATACATGCTAAAAAGTCATACATTATGTATCCAAACACATATTGTACATTATGGGGCTTCAGTCAGTTTCTTCTCCATTACCTGGGAATTATTCCTCTGTACAGAGGTAAAATTCACAAGGAGCCAAATTGGGCTTTCTTTCTATAATGATGTATTAAACAAAAATGTGACAACAGACATCCTTCCACCCTTTCCAGAAGGACAAAAATACTGACCCTACCTCCTTGTGTGGGCAGGGCAAAAACTACCTATAGGTTTGTAGTGGCATGGAAGATATGTGTAAAAAAACATACACAGAAGACTTATTGTATAGGGAAGAAAAATCTTAATATTCAAAGCTTTTAGCTCACGCTGCTTTTAGCCCGATTTAAAGAAAATAATATTTGTTTGCTAAATGCAAAGATCCTTATATAAAGGTACTTAATAGTAAACATCTGCTATGTCTCAGCAGATATTCAGCACAACCTCAGGGACAACACCTGAGGACAAACTCTAAAGGTGGCAATACATGGGCTGATTTCAGCTGCTGATTCGGGTCCTTCAGACCGATTTGGCAGCTTATGTGCTCCTGTATGGGCACCCACCCCCCCGGCCTACCCGACTGATATCTGGCACAAAATCGGGCAGATCTCAATCAGGCAGGTTTGAATTTCCCGCGAGATCTGGAACCACATTGGCTTATTGATGCGGTCCTCTGTCCGACAGCTTATATACCCACAGTTATTAGATAGTTTGGCCCCAGGGTCAAATTATCAAATTATTCCAATATCCCCCACCTTAGGTGGGCATATTGGGAGAAGATCGGGAAAAGATCTGGCCTTTTGGGGACCTTGCCAAACCAGCGGATTGTACCGTATATGGGCCACGTTTACTGTTGAATATATGGGAGACTGTAAAGAACATTTGCACATGTTAATATTGGTCCATTCCCAAACTTTCTTTAATAAACCCTCACAATTGAATATAAGGGAGATTGTACAAAAAACATTTGCACATACTATTATTGGTCCATTCCTACCACCCTAATAAAATAATTAGCACGGGGTGTTTGTTATAAATGTCTTTAAAAATGTATATGCTGTACAGAGCACAATCATACAGCATTACATAAAACAAGTTGCTGTTTATTGTAAGACATGGCGTGGGGGGGGGCGGATGAATCAAGGGGGGGGGGCGGGGTAGTGACTCGGGAAAATAAAAGGGATAGTTGCCATGTGAGGATGGGGGAGTGAGAGGAGTGCTTGGCACAGGCATAAGAGGGCAAGAGATTGTCACATTGGGAAAGCATAGTAAGGTAGACAGGCATGTTATGTGCAACTGGCACATAACTGGTAAGAGGGAAATATTACATTTGAAAAGTAATTTGTTTTTTGCATATTCTAATTTTGCTTGCAGGGTCTTCCTCTGATGTAGTAGAACTGCTTCCATCTCCCAGCATGACCACAAACTGGACCTTAGGGCTTCCCACGGATAATGGTCATGAGAGTGACCAGGTATTTGAATTCAATGGCACTCAGGCAGTAAAGATTCCAGATGAATTTGTGACTTTGAACTTTGATGAGCCCTTTGTGATTTCTGTTTGGATGCGACATGGAACTGGTGGCAAAGAGAAGGAATCAGTGTTGTGCTTTTCTGGCAAAACAGGTATTTTGGGTTATACAGTAGATGCATCATTGGTGGGGGAAAAAAAATCATATTTCTTCTCTACATTTGCATTTATACTTGAGTTCTTTTAACATTTTTTTAAACAACTATAAAAAAGCAGTTCATTCTGTTTTTGGCCTCTAGAAACTTACCTCAAGCAAGCTTAATGTTTATACATAGAGGAAAACTAATATGTTCTGAACACAAATTTAACCAACAGATTTCTTATATATTGATTTCCTGGTATTTATATAGTCCTGACACATTTACACAGAGATTTACAGATATTCTACATTATTCACATCAGTACCTGACCCAGTGGAGCTTACAGCCTAAGGTCCTATTACATTCACACAATGGGCAATTTTATGAGGAGCAAATTAACCTGCCAGTATGTGTTTTGAGTGGAGGAAACCAAAGTATTAACATTATTGTTGTTGTTATAATTCTGCAAGGTACTGTAAATCAATGGATGTTGAACATACAGGTTTACATGCAAAGTAACTAATAACCCAGAATAAATCTCATAACACCTGTGTAGTAAAGCAGAAGTACTTTACCCTGAGCTACCATGCTGCCCATGATATTATACATTAAGCCACTGTTTTGTGGTGTTCTTGGTCTTCTTGGACACTGGACATGGAGAAAATGCAGGTTCTGTTGTAGAATGAAGGGGACGAGTAAATAATAGCTCTGTCCATTCAATGCCTGATGTAACCTAATATATAAATGTGCTCTTTGTTTTAGCATATAAAAGCTAAAGTAAAACACAGACATTAGGGCTTAAAATGGTAGTGTTTCCATAAGGGGTACCCAAGCAAAAGTATAGGTTATGGGATCCCTTATCAGGAAACCCATTATCCACACAGCTTAATATTACAAGAAGGCCATCTCCCAAGTCCATTTTAAGCAAATAGTTCTAATCTTTAATAATGATTTTCTTTTGTTTTAAAAAAGGAAAACAGTATCTTGTCCACACTAAGCTGCCTAAATCCATATTGGTGGCAAAACAACTCAGTTTGGTTTAGTTAATCTTAAAATATTTTTTTAACTAATCCTTGGCGGTATTTTTCGATACATTAACTGTATTTTACTGATACCTCTAGCCCTAAAGTATTGTTATTACTACCAAGGTTTGGTGGTGTTTCCCACCACTTTCTTTTTCGTTTCCTCTTAATTATTCTTGGTTCAATCTAGTACTTTGTACTCGATTGTAACTAAGCTAGCATAAATCCAAATTGGTGGCAAATTTTGAATAATATAATTTTTAAATACTCTTTTGTAGATTTATGGTATGACCTAAATTGTGAAAAAAAAACCTTATCCAGAGTATTCTAGCACCCAAACCTTTCCAGATAATAGATCCAGGACTGGATTGGGATTCAAATTGGACCCTAGCATTCCAAGTACCGAGAGGCCCAAACAGCCCCTACCAGGCCAAAAAATAGTGAATGTCTATGGCGTTTTATAGCAGCCTCTCTGGCATTTGCCAGAATCCACAGATTGCCAATCTGGGCCTGAATAGATCCTATGCACGTGTGCACTTGGCATCAGTGTTTGGGAATTTGTAGTTAACAGTGTTCCAAATTATTCTTTGGAGTAGATTTGCATACCAAAAACATATGTACTGATGCTTTGTTATTATTTAGGTGACGTGACCCTATTTTATTAGGTTATATTTTAAAAATGTTTTGTTATTTTATTCTCTTCTTCTTTTCAATAGAAATAAGTCAGCATCACTATTTTCTCTACATACACAACTGCAAGCTAGGTTTTCTCCTTCACCAGGTGGCTTCAGAGGAGATCTATAAACCTGCAGAATTCAATTGGAAACTTAACCAGGTGAGATGGCTGCATTATTTCTTATTAGGAAAAAAAAGTTTTACTTCAAAATAAATAAACTTTTAAAGTAGATTATAATTTACTGGTCAATGTATCATTTTTAAAAAGCCTGTTGCACCTAAACCTGCTGAAACTCATTTTTACATCGGGTACTTATTGCCATCTCCCAAGTGCAATACCTTGTATAACTCCTTTTTGATGGAAAAGGCTCCCACACTCACTTTGCAGCATTTGTTGAGGTTTAAAAATAATAAAATTGGTCAGATAGGAACCCCATTGGACCGTATATACTTCTGAGCTTGCCCCTGTGAAGAGGTCCAAAAGTAACTACAGCACTCCATTTGGAAATATCCTCAGATATTTTGCAGAGACTATGAACCCTACAGGTAGGTTTCCTGTTTGGGTGCCTAGTTTAGCTCTATAAAACTGTACAATAATCCAAGTCAAATTTCTTAGATCATGGTTATCTAAAACAATAACACTATTTTTTGGATATTGGTATTTTTTTGGTTTCTGTAGAATCTGCCATCACAACATCATTTGGCAGGGCATTCCATAGCTTCACTGCTCTCACAATGAAAAAATCACCTCCCCTGCTTCAAATGAAAATTCAGTTCCTTAAATCTAAAAGTGTGGCCTCTGGTTCTTTGATCCCTGAAGGGAGAAAAGATTCCTGTTACATGACTTTTATGTCCTCTGACATCCTTCTAAAGAGTGATAATGTCCTGAACCCCAATTTTGAATGTCCGTCCTGATACTTTAATAATGTTATTCCTTTTACCTGTCTAGTTGCATATCTAAAATTTTTTCAGTTCAGTAGTGTTCTTTTTAAGGACTGCGGCCTAAAACTTCACTAGATATGCTAGGTGAGGCCTTACAAGGGATCTTTTAAAAAGGCATAATTATGTTTTAACTTTTAAGACAGTACTTATTTTGCTTTTATAGCCACATAGAAACTTTAGCTAGAGTTACTCAGTTTGTTATCCCCAGAGCTCAAAGCCTTCAACACGATACCATTTACATTTAGTGCTGTCTGGCTTCTGTAGTGGCAAGGACTGAATTTTTTCTGGCAAACGTGGTGGAGGGCCAATAATGGAAGCTAGTCTTGACCACACCTGATTTATACCGCATTCATGTTATCACAATAACTTTTAAGACCATATTCACATTAATGGTGGTAGCAAATCAAAAAGGCAGATGGATGGTGATTGCTGCAGGTATATAACCTATCACTCGTGTGAAAAAAGTTTATCAAGTCATAATAAGAAATACCCTTAAATCCATATGCCTCCTTCTCCCCTGTGGATTGCACAGCAACCCCCAGCATATAATTAAAAGTCCTTAGGAAAGTCCTAACTAAAAATTGATCTGATTGGCTGAATCTTGTCAGGCAGTCGGATAAAAGATATGCATATTAAGCAGGAGATGAAAGGAATGTGCAGTAGCTATTCAGTCCTGAACTTCAGTACCTCAGCCAGGCAGGTGCGTTGGCAATCCCCTCCCTGGGGGGAGAATAGAAAAAGTTACAGTTCATAAGGTGCAGCTAAAGTGGCCTGTATTTTAAAAAGCTGTGTAATTAATGCCTATTACACTGTGTAAATTACAGTTTTATTTTATTATGTTATTCATTATGTTATTTTTACTTGATTGTGAGTTGTAATTCAACATTGATAAACATTTTGGTCATGTTTCTTTAATATGAAGCTGGTAGGTGGTGCTTTAAGCAGGATCAAAGGGACTTATGGATATAAGAAATGTTACTGTATATACTCGAGTATAAGCAGAGTTTTCCAGCACTTAAAATGTGCTTAAAAAGGAACCCTCGGCTTATACTCGAGGCAAGTAGTAAAGGCAGCCCCATCTAATTTCTCCAACTGTCCATCCGTCACGCGCGCACGATCCGTTCCGTCCGTGCGTGAGCGCGCACCGGATTCCCGGTTGGATTGATAATACGTGGCTAGTATACATTCGCAGAGGGGCAGTGCAACCAGCCTGTTAGTAGGATGCTTGTGTTCAGAAGATCATTGGTCAATAGAGCAGCCTCATTTCCTTTGTGCTCAGCCTCCTTTTGTTATTACCAAAGCTTCTCTTTTCTTAAACAGAAAAAAAATAATCGAAGGTGAAAAACCCTCCTTTTTGCTCCAAATTGAATTCTCTCAATTTACTGCAGATAGCTTGGTTAGAAAACAACATACAAGTTAGCAATGTAATCGCTTTAAGCCATCAGTATTGTCACCTTACAGTGCCTACATTGAAAGTGCCTGGTGCTGAAGAGAACATCCTATGGGAATATCTGGGCAGACCACATAGAAACTGCGCGCAGGTGTGTTAAAAGAAATGGATGCCTAGGCTTATACTCGAGTCAATACGTTTTTTCAGTTTTCTTAGGAAAAATTAGGTACCTCGGCTTATATTCGGATCGGCTTATACTCGAGTATATACGGTAATTGGTTTGGGAGTATATATCATGTTTGAGAAAGGGATGCGAGTCCCGAAACTTCACGTGTATTTTATTTGCTGGTTTTAATCTTTTCATTATAGATGAATTTTTGCACACTTAAGGAGTGCTGGTGACTTCTGTTTTGTATATATATTATATATATTAATTTTTTTTAATTAGGGGCAGAATTAGAAAGATGTAAGTTTACAGCTTGATTCATAAAAACTGCAACCCATAAATAAACACGACTCTACAAATCCTATAGGAACGAATAGAGGGTGGGTGAGTATTTATGTACAGGTGTGGGATCCAGAAACCCGTTATCCAGAAAGTTCCGAATCACAGAAAGGCCATCTCCCATTATAAACAAATAACTCAGATTTTTTTAAATTATTTCCTTTTTCTCTGTAATAATAAAACAGTACCTTGTACTTGATTCAAACTAAGATATAATTAATTTGCATTGGAGGCAAAACAAGCCTATTAGGTTTATTTGATATTTAAATGACTTTTAGCAGACTTAAGTTATGGAGATCCAAATTACGGAAAGATCCCTTATCCGGAAAACCCCAGGTCCCGAGCATTCTGGATAACTGGTCCCATGCCTGTATTAAGCTGTAAACTTGCATTGATTAATCTGCCCCCAAGTATTTTTAAGTGTGTGAGTGAATGGGCGAGTGGGAATTATATACATGATAGAAGGAACCAGTAAACAGGTACAGGATATAAGATCTAATCTTAATATATCTAAATGTAACTGTTGCAACTCAGATGAACTTTCTTTTCTTATAGGCTTTTCTTATATCATCTTAAAAGGGTGGTTCACATTTAAGTTAAGTTTTAGTCTCTTATAGAATGACCAATTCTAAGCAACTTTTTTTGTCTTCATTATTTATTTGTTATAGTTTTTTAATTATTTGCTTTTATCTTCCAACTCTTTGCAGTTTTTAAACAGGGGTCAATGACCCCGGCAGCCCAAAAATGATTTCTCTGTGAGGCTACAGTATATTGATATTGTTATTTTTTGTTACTTTCTTTTCTATTCAGGCCCTTTCCTATTCAGATACCATTCTCTTATCCAAACCACTCCATGGTTGCCAAGGTAACTTGGGCTCTAGCAACCAAATAGCTGCTGAAATTCCAAACTGGAGAGGTGCTGAACTGAAAATGAAATAATTAAAAAACTACAAATAATAAAAAATGAAGATCAATAGCAAATTGTCTCAGAATATCACTGTCTACATAATACTACAAGTTAACTCATAGGTGAACAACCCCTTTAAGTTTGGTGTCAGAACTTTTAATTAGAATGTTTCATCACACTACATTTGATTATAATTGACTGTGGCTTCTTCATCCCATCTTTTTATGGCTTCATTGTACCCCCCCCTCCCCCAAGTATCTGTAAAAAGACAATAGACCTCCTCTATCCTAAAATAATTGCAAGTACAGTTCCAACTTCATCTCGTTTAAAACGTAAATGTATGGCCTGGGTGCAGTATTAGAGTTATTGAGTCTTAAAAAGATGCCGCACTGGCAGGACTTAAGTGAATTTAGTAATTTTATTGAAAAGATGAACTGACATTTCGGTTGTAACTCCAGCCTTTTACGAAGTTACATAACAAGTGAAAACCCCCACAGATAAACCAGATGTGGTGCCAGAACTGACATCACAGTGTGAACCACACACCCCACCAAGTGTAACATTGTGAAATATTAAAGGAATACTGTCATGGGAAAACATGTTTTTTTCAAAATGCATCCGTTAATAGAGCTTCTTCAGCAGAATCCTGCATTGAAATCCGTTTTTCAAAAAGACAATTTTTTTTATATTTCATTTTGAAATTTCACATGGGGCTAGTCATATTCTTTATTTTCCAGGGTGCCACAGCCATGTGTTCTGATAAACTTCACTCACACTTTACGGCTGACATGCAAGTTGGAGTGATATCACCCCCCTCCCAGCAGAACAATGGGAAGGTAGCAAAATAGCAGCTCCCAATAGATATCAGAATATCACTCAATAGTAAGAAATCCAAGTCCAGCTTGGGACTCCTTCAGTTACATAAGAGTAGGAGAAACAATAGGTTACCTGAAAGCAGTTCTAATGTGTAGTACTGGCTCTTTCTGAAAACTCAGGCTCAGGCACAAAGCACTGAGATGGCTGCCTACACCACCAATATTACAACCAAAAAAAAAAATTCTTGGTTCAAGAATAAAATTTAAAATGGTGGAGTGAATTATTTTCTATGTAAACAGTGTAATTTAGAAATAAAAAGTAAACCATAAAAATCATGACAACATCCCTTTAAAGAACCAGCACAAAAAACTATAGGCACACATATTCTTACTAAACAAAAAATAGTGAAAAAAAATTAATAAAATTAAGTGTCATACTATGTGCAATTATACTGTATATAAATATACATGCTGAACTGCAGCTCTCACCAATCTTTCCAAGTGGGCTTCTCATGTTTATACAAAAAGATAAATGGGCAAATAAAGATTTATTAGTATCCTGCAATATTAGTATCAACATATTAGAAACAGGGTATCATTATGGAGATGTGAAGTACAAAGGAAAGCAATGGCTAGTTCGCAAAATTGTGTGAGGATCACAAAACACCAACCTGAGACCATTACAGGCTATGTCATAAGCTCAAGGGAAAAGTATTAGTGTAACAATTTTGATCTAATAAAACAGTACACAGACGGTTACGTGAATGGACACAGAAGGAATCACTAAGGTAAATAAAAAGGAGAATAAGACATGTTCGTTCAAGCCAAATGAGCTAATGACACCTCTTTTAGAGAAAGGGGGAATCGACCCCCGAGACCGAGTTGTTTTGCAGCTAATTGGTCCGAATTACAGTCTCCTGAACCCACACCATCTTTTTTAGGAGTAAACACTCGTTTACTCCTAAAAAAGGCGGGGGTGGGCATATACACCCCGTTCCACGGGGAGGAACAGAAAGACTCACAGCTAGTAGTCTTTAATCTAAGTACATGTAACCTATCAGATTCAGAATTGAGTTTATTATCTAAGTGGTTTTCCTTCATGCCCACAGCATTTACACGGTCCTTTGACATTGTGGTTGATATTTACATTCAATGAAACTAAAGGAACATTTCCGTACACCCCAGGGACCCACTAAACCAGTGCTGTCACTTTACTGAAAGTGAGTCAGTAATAGAGGCCTGGCTAAAAGTAAACTTACCTCTCTCAGTACCCTAGGGTGTATCCATTCTGGCCCTGATGCCTTGCTCACTGTAGCCAGCCACTGACTAGAGTGAGATGAGCCAACAGTGCAGCTATTGGTCTTCAGCTACACTGAAGAAAAGAACAGATTTTGCACATTTGCCTTTTCTGTATCAGTTACAGCCATATTGTTACCATAATTCAATGAAGCCACACTTCAACCTGCAACGTTTTACTATTAATATACTTAAAAAACTTATTTTTGGGGGTTAGTCTTAGTCTCTGCTGCAATGCACTCCTCACTTTCTGTCTTGGAGTTGTCCAACCATTTTTGACTGACATCTAATGTTCAACCCCCCCCCCCCCGCCTACCTTTCCTATCTGATAGAAAACCTGGAAAATACTTTAAAGAAGCTCTAAGAATTCAACCCAGTTCACCCTAACATTGTTGATACTTTCCATCTCACTCACCTGAGTCGCTAACAAACACCTACAACTTTATTTCTTGGTTATTTATGAGAAAAACATGAAACAAGCCACATATCACTTGGTTTTTTTTTGAGCAGCAGCAATCAAGTTATTTGGCACAAAGGCTCAACAATTGGTAACATACATGCCAAGTGAACTGGCAGGTGATGCAGGGAATTGTAGTTAAACAATAACTTAAGCGTATCCACTTGCATAGTCCCATAAAACTACAATTTGCCTTTAGTAGTCACTCTATATGTATGCAAGCTAATCGATAACAGAATAAATGGCCGTTTCATAAGAATACATGGACTAGCTATAGCAGAGTAAGTGCTACAGGCTGACCAGGCGGGCCTGAATAGACTCAGCTGGATAATGAAGAAGCTTAAGCCTAGCTAGTCAGTTTACAGGAGAACTCTAAGACTGATGTCAGACGAGGCGTAGGGCGGATATTTTCTGCAAGCGGAAAAACGCTTGCCGAAAATTCCTCTTTACACCTCCTACATGTAGCCGATATGTACCAAAAAATGCGAGACTTAATATTTTCAGCGGACATCGGCTACATGTGCCTGCACCCGAGTGTATTTCATTCGTTCGGGTGCAGGCACAGGTAAGAACGTATGGCACTATTTTCGGCAAGCATTTTTCTGCTTGCCGAAAATATCCGCCCTACACGTTGTCTGGCATTAGCCTAAGGCTAATGCCACACGGGTGTATTTTCGGAAAGCCGAAAAACGCTTACTGGGAATATGCCCCACTACTGTAAATTTAGCCTACCTTGTGCCTTCACCCGAATGAATGAAATACGCTCAGGGGCAGACACATATGTAGCTGATATCTACCAAAAAATGTGAGACTTAATATTTTCGGCGGATATCGGCTACATGTGCCTGCACCCGAGTACATTTCATTCGTTCGGATGCAGGCACAGGTAGGAGCGTATGCCACTATTTTCGGCAAGCGTTTTTTCAGCATGATTGTTTCCGAATACTATAGCATACACCTACAATTAATTTGCTGGATTCCCATAGGGCTTCAGCTCTGCCTGCTGTACCTTACCTGTGAGTGCCATACTCTGCCTGCCATATGCCGCCTGTGGGAAGTGAACCTGGGACCTTTATTCTGGGAGTTTGTTAGCATTTGGCAATAGTTGTTAGGGGGTCCCTAAAATGTGTAAATATGTGTTCGGGGTTGTTGTGTTATCTACAGGGGAGGAGGAGGCATATGGATTAAGGGTATGGCTTAATATGACATCATAAACTTTTTCACAAATGAGTTAAGAGTGATATCCCTGCAGTGAGCACCAAAAACAAATGCTATAAATCCAGCCCCATAAGTGCTGAACAAAATATACTGCATGATAGAGTTCAATGGGGGGGGGGGGGGGGTTTAACATATTTCTGTAAAATATTTACTAATTATTGGTTGTGCCCCACCTGTCAATTGATATAAAATTCCTTGGTTTTTCCACCATTGAATACCTCGATACGAGGTGATATTTATATATTATGATGGCCCAGAGATATAACATGTTTTATGTTTATAAACTCGCTGACTGCACAGCGAGTTTGGGAGCTGCTAGCGAGTGTTGCATGTAATCTAAAGTGTTGCATGTAAATTTAAGTGTATAGCAGGCGTTTAAAACAAAAAAGGCGTTTGAAACTTAAAAGGCACTATACAAGGGATTGCACTCGGGAGACTGTAAGTACCCAGTTGCAATATGAGTTGCAGTATGATTGCTGGTGTTACTCAGTGTGCATCTTGTCGCATGTATGTGGTCCTGGAGCAGCAGTTCCATGCAGCATTTACTTGTGAGAGATGCAGGTGGGTTTTCCTCTTGGAATCTGAGGTGCAGAATCTAAGGGGGGAACTGGCAGCACTGAGGGCAGCTGCAAACATGGGGGAGAACAGGAGGCTCACTGAGCAACCACTGGCAGGGGCCGGTGTAGTGGGGGGGGGGGAGAAGGGACAGTGGAGGTTAATGAGGGAGACAAATTTGTAACAGTTAAGAGGGGCAGTAGGGGACACAAGGGTAGGGGGGCTGGTTCAAAGCTTGTACAAACCAACAGATTTGCCGCGTTAGGTGAAGATGCTGGGGAAGGCAGCTCTGAGCTGGCGTGTATGGAGCAGGCTGACTCTCAGAGCACCCTGGGAGCCGGCACCTCTAATACAGGTGGGGGGAGTAGTGCTAGGAAGGGAAGGCAGGTTATAGTTGTAGGGGATTCAATTATTAGAAAGGTGGATAGGGTAATTTGTCGCAAAGACCCTACATGCCGAACTGTGTGTTGCTTGCCTGGTGCTAGGGTTCGGCATGTGGTGGAACGAGTGGACAGATTGTTGGGAGGGGCTGGGGAAGACCCGGCGGTCTTGGTACACATAGGTACCAATGACAAAGTTAGAGGAGGGGGGGAAGTCCTCAAGAACGATTTTAAAAAGCTAGGTGCAAAGTTGAGGGCGAGGACTTCCAAGGTAATTTTCTCAGAGATATTACCTGTGCCACGAGCAACATTAAGAAGGCAGCGGGAGCTCAGGGAGATTAATGCGTGGCTGAGAGATTGGTGCAGGGAGGAGGGCTTTGGGTTTCTCCAGAACTGGGCTGATTTCTCAATCGGTTACAGGCTCTTTGCCAGGGATGGGCTGCACCTCAATGATGATGGGGCAGCTGCTTTGGGGGAAAAGATGGCTAGAGGGTTGGAGGAGATTTTTAACTAGGAGTGGGGGGGGAGGGTGCAGCGGGAAATTCTGTGGTAGACAGGATAGATGAGGTAGTGGGCATAGTAAGGGAAATTGGGGGAGGAGACTTGCTTCGGTATACTGATAATGGCAGGGAGGCCCATAAGTTGTTTACACGTCATTCTCACGCCGGAACCAGTATTAAATGTATGTTTACCAATGCAAGGAGTCTGACTGGTAAAATGGGAGAGCTGGAGGTACTGGCGTTGGAGCGGAAATATAATGTGATTGGTGTTGCTGAAACTTGGTTGAATGAGTCTCATGACTGGGCTGTTAATATTGGGGGGTATACATTGTTTCGGAGGGACAGGGGCAATAGGAAAGGAGGAGGAGTGTGTCTGTTCATTAAGCACGACTTAAAAGCAAATATTAAGGAGGAAGTTATGGGGGTAACAGAGGGAGCTGAATCCTTATGGGTTGAGCTTCTCACAGATAGTAAAGAATCTACCAAGCTAATTGTAGGGGTATGCTATAGACCCCCTAATGTAAGCGAAGAGGAGGAGGCCCAGCTCCTGTTGCAAATAGAAAAGGCTGCTAGGTTGGGGCAAGTGATAATAATGGGGGATTTTAATTACCCTGATATTGACTGGGGCAATAGTACTGCCAGGACAGTAAATGGGAACAAGTTTATAAACTTGCTGCACGACAACTTTATGTCACAGGTTGTTAAGGAGCCAACCAGGAACCATGCTATACTAGATCTAGTGATCTCTAATAACCCAGAACGTATAGCAAATGTGCAAGTGGTTGAACCCCTGGGTAATAGTGACCATAATGTTATTTCATTTGATGTTTGGTGCAGGAAACAAATTTACACGGGGGCAACAAAGACACTGAATTTTAGGAAGGCAAATTTTAGCTCCTTAAGGGCAGCGCTTCAGGGCATAGATTGGGGCATTATGTTTTCTGATAAAAATACAGAGCAGAAATGGTTGTCATTTAAAATGATATTAAATCATTACTGTTCTCAATTCATTCCATTAATAAGAAAAAGCAGAAGTGTTAAGAATCACCCCATGTGGCTTAACTCTGAGGTAAAGAAGTTAATAGGGAAAAAAGGAAAGCTTTTAAGAAATATAAGTCAGAGGGGACAGTAGCTGCGTTTAATGAATATAAACACTATAACAAGTGTTGTAAAACAGCAATCCGGAAGGCAAAGATAGAAAATGAGGAGCGCATCGCGGCCGAGGCCAAGACTAACCCCAAAAAGTTTTTTAAGTATATTAATAGTAAAAAGATGCAGGTTGAGGGTGTGGCCCCATTGAGTTATAATAACAATATGGTTACAGCGGATACAGAAAAGGCAGATGTGCTTAACCAGTTCTTTTCTTCTGTGTATACAGTAGAGGAGCCAGTGGGCCAAGTCTCACCCAATAGCTTCACTGTTGCCTCAGCTCCAACTACACAGTGGTTGGCACAGGATATGGTGCTTAAAGGGTTACACACGATAAATGTAAACAAGGCACCTGGGCCAGATGGAATACACCCTCGGGTACTGAGAGAGCTAGGGGCAGAATTGCAGTGGCCCTTGTTTCTGATATTCTCAGACTCGCTCTCATCAGGTATGGTACCTAGGGATTGGAAGAAGGCGAATGTCACTCCCATATTTAAAAAGGGAGTAAGATCTCAGCCTGGCAATTATAGGCCTGTAAGTTTGACATCCGTGGTGGGCAAGTTATTTGAAGGCTTGTTAAGGGATCACATTCAAAATTATGTAGTAGAGAATGCCATTATGAGCAGTAATCAGCATGGCTTTATGAAGGACAGGTCATGTCAGACCAATTTAATTGCTTTTTATGATGAGGTAAGTAAGAAGCTGGACAGTGGGGATGCAGTAGATATAATCTATTTGGATTTTGCCAAAGCATTTGATACCGTTCCCCACAAACGACTGCTTTCTAAGCTAAGGTCTATTGGTCTTAGTGAAGTCGTTTGCACATGGATAGAAAACTGGCTACAGGATCGGGTACAGAGGGTGGTTGTTAATGGCACATTCTCTACTTGGAGTAAGGTTCTCAGTGGGGTCCCTCAGGGTTCTGTACTGGGTCCACTTTTGTTTAATTTGTTCATAAATGACTTAGGGGAGGGTATTATGAGTAATGTATCAGTGTTTGCAGATGACACAAAACTCTGCAGACCAGTCAATTCTATCCAGGATGTGACATCCCTGCAGCAGGATCTTGACCAACTGGCAATCTGGGCAGCTAAGTGGCAGATGAGATTTAATGTGGATAAATGTAAGGTCATGCACCTGGGATGTAAAAATATGCAAGCCCCGTATACCCTTAATGGGACTGCACTAGGCAAATCCATAATGGAGAAGGATCTTGGAGTCCTTGTAGATAATAAACTTGGCTGTAGCAAGCAATGCCAGGCAGCAGCTGCAAGGGCAAACAAGGTTTTGAGCTGTATTAAAAGGGGTATAGATTCACGGGAGGAGGGGGTTATTCTTCCCCTTTACAGAGCGCTGGTAAGGCCCCATCTAGAATATGCTGTTCAGTTTTGGTCTCCAGTGCTCAAACGGGACATTATTGAGTTAGAGAGGGTCCAGAGAAGGGCAACTAAGCTGGTAAAGGGTATGGAAAGCCGCAGTTATGAAGAAAGACTGGCCAAGTTGGGTCTGTTTACACTGGAGAAGAGGCGCTTAAGAGGTGACATGATAACTATGTATAAATATATAAGGGGATCATATAATAACCTCTCTAATGTTTTATTTACCAGTAGGTCCTTCCAACGGACACGAGGGCACCCACTCCGTTTAGAAGAAGGGAGGTTCCATTTAAATATTCGGAAAGGATTTTTTACAGTGAGAGCTGTGAAGTTGTGGAATTCCCTCCCCGAACCAGTCGTACTGGCTGATACATTATATAGCTTTAAGAAGGGTCTGGATGGATTCTTAGCAAGTGAGGGAATACACGGTTATGGGAGATAGCTCTTAGTACAAGTTGATCCAGGGACTGGTCCGATTGCCATCTTGGAGTCAGGAAGGAATTTTTTCCCCTCTGAGGCAAATTAGAGAGGCTTCAGATGGGGTTTTTTGCCTTCCTCTGGATCAACTTGTAGTTAGGCAGGTTAGGTATAGGCATTATGGTTGAACTTGATGGACGTATGTCTTTTTTTCAACCCAACTTACTATGTTACTATGTTATCTCTGGTATATTTTTATTGACTGCATAGTTTGAAGTTTGGTGCTGTTTTCCAAATGAAGCTTGACAGGGAAGTTCAGTGTAGAAGATTGGATTATTTATCTACCTGCGGGAGAGGCATACTTTCCCCCTTGTATCAGTGGGATTTGGGTGCCTCGCTGCTTTGTAAAAAATCTAACTTTTTGGACTCCCATTTTTTACTTTATTCTATGTAACTGCATTATCCTTAATTTTTCATCTCTTGTTATCCCATATAAAAGGTCTTGTAGGTCTCTCTAGTAATAGAGTGCTAAAGAATACAGTTGAGATAGATTTGACACATTAGTGCCACCTATAACACTATATTTATTCTGCAGAAAGCATTACCATACCTGAGTTAAAGGAGAAATAAAGTAAAAGTCACTTGGGGGTGCCAAAATGTTAGGCACCCCCCAGTGATTTTAACCGCCTTTCTTTTACCCCAGGCTGGTGCCCCTGTTCGCAGAAAACAGCACCAGCCCGGGGTAGCAGCGATCGCTTCATCCTTTGTTATTTGCTGCGCGCTCATGCGCAGTAGAGTGAAAAGCCGAACTTAAACATTTAAGTCGGCTTTTCACTTTACCACGCATGCGCCGACCACTGGCATTTCAGCCAACAGAAGTAGGAAGCGATCCGCTCCAGGTACCCCCGGGCTGGTGCTGTTTTCAAGCTCTAAAGATGTGCTGGGTGGGTTATGCCTTCCACTCTATCTATACTACATATGCCAGGGGGGCCTCGATCCTAATGAAGAGGTCAATTCCTTTTAATCTACTTACACTTGAAACTGACTACTATGGTAGATTTGTTATTGTACACTGCACTATAGGCAATTCCTCTCTAATTATAGTTAATTTATATGTTCCACCACCGATTACCATAACTCTACTTGACACTATTGGCAAAAAACTACCTGATCTTCCAACTGTACCCACCTGCTATATGGGTGACTTCACCACTTAAATGGACCCACAGATGGATAAACTGCCACGGCTTTTATAGCTAGTCAGCTGCATTATGTTAAATGGTGGTTTAACCCTGACTCCTATAATCTGAACATGATTCCCCAGGTGTTGGCAGTAGGGTCACTAGAAGGCCTTAGTCACCTTCCATACAGACCAATTGCAGACTATAAAAAACTCCCAGCTGTAATGACAACCCCAATGAAAGCCTGGAACTTTGCACTTAAACTATACCCACAGCACTCTTCAATTTTAAATCCTAATGTACCATTATGGGCAAATTTTTGCCTTTCCCATTTTTACAAATTTCCAGATTTTCTATATTGGCACGAAAGCAGGTTAGGTGTCTGCAAGATCTGCTTCATGGTTCCACGTTGGGTATTTATGAATTCTTTAAAGAGAGACTGGCAGAGGTCACTGGTATTCCAACTCAGGCAGGTTTTCCAAGCAAAATTTGGTGGAGTAAATATAGAGATTTCTCAACCACAATTTGAAACTGCACTTTCCCGCCCCAGTTAAACCCACATCAGTGCTTTATAAAATCCTTTTGCAAACAACCCCTCCACCCTTTCAAAAGGCCTATCATAAGTGGTTGTCCCATATCCCAGACTTCACAGAAGAGGACTGGGATGAAGCAACAGATAGAGGTTGCTATTAATTATTCTCTATGTGGGGTAAATGCATACAGTTCAAATGGTTGCACAAATGCGCAATCCGGAAGCAAAATGCTTTAGTTGTGGGATCGAGGAGGCAAACTTTCTACACAGGGTCTGGTCCTGTCCACAGGTAGCCAAGTTTTGGACTGAGGTTATGAATCTCCTGGCAGATAAGATAGACTGCTAGACTGTGGCGGAAATTTTGCCGGGTGACGTCATTGAGAGCGCGCGTGTATGTTACATAGATTACAGTCCTTGCCCCTCCTGTCTGACCTCTTCAAGGATTTTTTTTCAAGCTTCTTTTTTAAACAAAGCTGTAAGGACAGATTTTTCCTTAAATTGAAACTTAGGGCATTAAACAATAATAAAATTAAACAGGAATGAAGTGTACATTCAGCAAACACTGTTTAAGCTTGCAAGACTCACTTATAAATGCCTGCAGATCAGATTCAGCGGTGAAAAGGTTACATTTTCCTGCCTGCACTCAGTAGATCTGTTCCAAGAGAGGGAGCAGAGAGCTCTTGTTTACAAAGGCAGAGTTAGGCAGTTGCTATACTATGTGATCGGCTCATTGGGGGATTGACTGTGGGCGTGGTTAGAGGTCAATCGTCTGCTGTGTACAGAAGAGATTGATCTCAAATGCACATGCTCATAAAAACGGCTTGGAACTGGGCATGTGCACCACGCCAGGCTGACAAGGAGATTCTGAAGGGAGGGGGGAGAGGGAGTTACCCAGCTCTGCAGTGAGAGAAACTCCAAGGGATCGCTGCAGCTTCAGTGTTTGCTTCTGAGGGACAGGAGTGGCAGGTATTTAAACAGTGCTGTGAGGCTTGTCTCTGCTAAAATTTTTGGTTGGGGGGTTGACATGTCCTTTAAGAACCTAAACCTTCTATGTAGACGTTTGTGTAATGGACATTCACTGTTAATTATATGTGTGATATAAGATTACAATTTAGGAAAGGTAGCTTGTCACATGGTCAAGACGACTATTATACCAACCATAGCATTTGAAAAATATTCTCATATGTACTTTACTCTGCCACTGACCTGTGTTTTGTTTTATGTTCTTTAAGTTTTAAAACAATTATGACTTGGGCCTCTATGAAATATTTATGTGAATAGATTGTACATGTATTATTTCTTTAACCTGTGTATATTTTGATATGTTGATATCTATATATACTTAATAACCTGGTGCTACCTCTTGGCTTTGAGCCCCTCCTTTTCTGGAGTATCTTGAGCCTTATCTGTGACAGGACTATTCTGAATAGTGTTAACCTTCTCTTTAGGTTCTCATTTCTTTTTCTCTTTAGTAATTATGAATGTGTATACACACCCTCTTTTTTTCTACTTTATGGAGATCTGATTAATGTTATACAACATAAATTCAACCTTTCAATAGTGCGCTTGTGGTGGTCCGCTGATATCCAGAATATTTTCATTAAATGCCTCACTACACTGGTAGAGTTCAATGGACAGACTTTATGTCATATTTCCCCGATAAGAAACATATTGGTGGATTGACATGGCCGAGTATCCCACTCCTCCAGAAACTTATAACAAATAATAAAAACACAGCAGTATAAGAGGCTTCTGTTCTATTAGTGACTTTTACCTGATACGTATGTTATTATGACTTGACGAATAGCTGCACCTATACATATATGCTTGGACTGGACTGGACTGACAGTTCACTGGCTAAACACCTGTTTTGGGCTCTCTGGAGTCCTGCGTTACAAGATCCTGCAATGCAGTAATGCATATTCCTTTGAGAAGTGCTGCTGGGAATGGTAGTTCTGGCTTTCTTCATTCCTCTGCCATGGTCTCTACAGTGGTCCGGTTGCGCATTATCGAATTCGGCTCCCCTTACTACTTACAAGTCTCTATCAATGTCACTCTTTTAATTTGTTACTACTGTTGTGTCTGATAAGCTTGCTGATTTTCACTCACCTGTCATTTTTGTATCAGTTTCTGCTTGGCTCTTACGATTGCTACACTGTATTACTATTCTTTGTTCATAGTTTGTTTCAGTATTGGATATTTGGTTACCATGTATATGTCCTTAAAGGAACAGTAACACCAAAAAATTCAAGTGTATAAAATAACTTCCAATATAATGTACTGCTGCCCTGCCCTGGCTACACCAGCTTATTATATAGTAGAGTTACTGTAGCAAACACACAACTTTTACCAGTGCAGGGCAACAGTACATTATATTTCATTTACTTTAAAATTTACTTTTTGTTGTTACTGTTCCTTTAACTGAGATCCTTCTTAGTTTCACTTCACACCGTTCTTTATTATTCTAATTAATGATGTCACAATATTGCCCCACGGTTTCCCACAAATAAAGTGTTCTTTATCACCTATAAGCCCTGTGATGTGCGGATCTCCATTACGTTCTGAATATATATATTATATATAATGCAGTTGCTTCAGGTGCAGGCACCTGCGTTTATCTGCAGGTTTGAGAACAGCCCTGAGTGGAAGCATTCATTTATCTTTAGTGGATTAATGTATTGGTTTGTCTGTCATAGTATCAATCATTGATTAGGCCTAATATCACAAAGGGAAGTGGAGGTTTGTTTTTTTCCATGTTACTTTTTACCTTTAGGTGAAACAAGAGTTTATATGTTTTACAATCAATCTTTATAAAAGCTTTTCTATCACCTTTTCCCTGTTTTGACAGGCATGTGACAAGGAGTGGCACCACTATGTTCTTAATGTAGAGCTTACCACTGTCACACTATATGTAGATGGTGTCTTATTTGAGCCTTCTGCAGTAACTGAAGATTATCCTATGCATCCTTATCCAATATACAGCCAACTGGTTGTTGGTGCCTGTTGGGAAGGTAAGACATTTTTATACTTTTTATAACTTTTATTAAGTAACTGGATTTGAACGAAAATATAAAAAATGTATGGCCTGGTGCATGTTTAGAAATAGTCCTCTCCATGAAATAAAGAATATTACTTTTTTTTTAAAATATGCATCTGAATGGTTTTAGATAATTAATTATACTAGATTTTAGTTTACTATGATAAAAAGGACACGGAATGGTGTAATTAAACAGTGCTTCATTAGCAAAGACATTTTAAAAGCTGTAACTAATTGCTAGGTAACCTGGCCAGATTGGCTCGCCCCCCCCTTCCTCTGTGGGCATGCATTTATGTGCAAGTGAGGGAACACACATCGGAGTTGCTGGGGGCACAGGAGGGGGGGTGATGCGGTGGGGGGGGGAAAGGACACAGAACTAGTGGTAAGTGAAAGGAGAGGCACCTGCCTGGTGCCCCTCTGCCATTGCACCTAGGCAGGTGCCTCTTCTGCCTACCCCTAGTTCTAGCCCTGCTAAGCAATATTGATTCCCCAGATGACACTATCACTGCCTTACAAGTAGGGTGACATCTGCAAATTTCCTGCAGACAGGGTGATATATCATGTGCAGTTCAATCTTCCTAAATCCCAGTACATGCTTCTGGATCCTAGTTATGGTGCATGGACAATGGGTGGGAAGTAAAGATGGCAGATATATGAGGTTTGGGAGATAAAATCTACAAAAGGGGTAAGTAGACTGGAAAAATAATACAGATTTTAGGAGATGGGCTTTAGAGTTAGTAATATGATGTCAGTTGACTGATGGTTGTCCAACTTAATCAAGAAAAGAAATAGCTGAGAACAGAGTACAGTGCAACCAACAGAAATTCTACAGTTGTGGGTCCTCTAACTCATCCTTCTCCTGTGGTGTCTCTCTCTGATGCCAGACTTCTGGCATGGGGAAAGGTTTGGCGTTCCTTGACTGTTTAGAGAACTGTTACATAAGTGCCTGTCATACTTTTGTTTTTTTAACATACTGTAATGGGGCATACTTAATAAAGTGTGAGTTTTCCCCTCTTTTAACTTCACTAACGTTAGCCTCCGTTTGTCAGGAGTGTTTTCAAAACACATCTTTTATCTACTAAAGGTTGTAGTGTGATGGGTGCCCCTATGCCAGTAGCCAGGGATTGATTATGTGTATACACACACCAAAAGGATTATTAGGAACACCATACTAATACGGTGTTTGACCCCCTTTCGCCTTCAGAACTGCCTTAATTCTACGTGGCATTGATTCAACAAGGTGCTGAAAGCATTCTTTAGAAATGTTGGCCAATATTGATAGGATAGCATCTTGCAGTTGATGGAGATTTGTGGGATGCACATCCAGGACACGAAGCTCCCGTTCCACCACATCCCAAAGATGCTCTATTGGGTTGAGATCTGGTGACTGTGGGGGCCATTTTAGTACAGTGAACTCATTGTCATGTTCAAGAAACCAATTTGAAATGGTTCGAGCTTTGTGACATGGTGCATTATCCTGCTGGAAGTAGCCATCAGAGGATGGGTACATGGTGGTTATAAAGGGATGGACATGGTCAGAAACAATGCTCAGGTAGGCCGTGGCATTTAAACGATGCCCAATTGGCACTAAGGGGCCTAAAGTGTGCCAAGAAAACATCCCCCACACCATTATACCACCATCACCATCCTGCACAGTGGTAACAAGGCATGATGGATCCATGTTCTCATTCTGTTTACGCCAAATTCTGACTCTACCATTTGAATGTCTCAACAGAAATCGAGACTCATCAGACCAGGCAACATTATTCCAGTCTTCAACTGTCCAATTTTGGTGAGCTTGTGCAAATTGTAGCCTCTTTTTCTTATTTGTAGTGGAGATGAGTGGTACCCGGTGGGGTCTTCTGCTGTTGTAGCCCATCCGCCTCAAGGTTGTGCGTGTTGTGGCTTCATAATGCTTTGCTGCATACCTCGGTTGTAACGAGTGGTTATTTCAGTCAAAGTTGCTCTTCTATCAGCTTGAATCAGTCGGCCCATTCTCCTCTGACCTCTAGCATCAACAAGGCATTTTCGCCCACAGGACTGCCGCATACTGGATGTTTTTCCCTTTTCACACCATTCTTTGTAAACCCTAGAAATGGTTGTGCGTGAAAATCCCAGTAACTGAGCAGATTTTGAAATACTCAGACCGGCCCGTCTGGCACCAACAACCATGCCACGCTCAAAATTGCTTAAATCATCTTTCTTTCCCATTCTGACATTCAGTTTGGAGTTCAGGAGATTGTCTTGACCAGGACCACACCCCTAAATGCATTGAAACAACTGCCATGTGATTCGTTGATTAGATAATTGCATTAATGAGAAATTGAACAGGTGTTCCTAATAATCCTTTTGGTGAGTGTAGTTGTACTTTGGTTGTAGTCGGTACAAGGTTATTATGTTGGGTTGAAAAACCCAACATACTGTTCTTCAACTTCAGCTTAAACAGCAACATTTGTTGGATGACCCCAAAGTGGGAGGGCCCAAAAAAAGCCAATCAAATGTCAAATGCCAATCAGACTTCACCTATTGAATTTTGTTTTCTTTAAATTTAAAATGCTGCCTTTCTCACACTATTTATGTCAGGGTTCCCAAAAATTGCACAGTCAGTCACTGGCTGACCACATATTCAGGATTAGAAAAAGTGGGTGGAGCCACCAACAGCAAATCCATTTCCACCCATTAAATTTCATTGGGTTATATTTAAACTGATGCCATTATTTAAGTATTAATTCCAGGGTTGTTAAATTTTCCAAAGTTTGTCACTGGTTATTTGCTGTTCACAATTAGAAAACATGGACGGAGCCACCAACAGCTAATCTCATTTCACCTATTTAAAATGGTGAAATGTAAAATGCTGTTAGTCCCACAATTTTTATGCCTGAGTCCCCAAACGTTGCAAAGTTGGTCACTGGGGGACTGCAGTTCAAAAATAAGAAAGTGGGTTGTCCCAATAACAGCCAATCAGATTTCATCCATTAAATGTTATTGGTTTAAATGTAAAATGTTGTAATTCTCACACTATTTATGCCAGGGTGCCCACTGTTTGTCACTGAGTGACTTCAACTCAAGGTTAGAAAAAGAGGGCACACCCACACCACCAACCACCAATCACAATTTGCCTTTTGGGTTTTATTGGTTTAAATTTAAACTGCTGCCGTTTTTTTTAACTATTAATCCTAGGGTCCCTAAGCTTTGCAGTTAATCACTGGGTAACTGCAGTTCCATGTTAGAAAAAGTGGGTGGAGCCACCAACCGCCAATCAGATGTCACTCGTTGACTTCCAGGGGAAGTGAATTGCTGTCATTCAGACACTATTAAAACCCAAACTTTGCACAGTTTTTGTGGTCCAAGGTTAGAAAAAGTGGGCAGAGCCAACAACAGATCAGATTTAATTCAGTGACTTCACATTTTTCAAACCAACATGAAGTTTGTTCCCAAACTTCCCTTTCTCGTTACTTTTATACACTTTCATACTTTGGTGTTACTGTTCCTTTAAGCATCACAAGTTTGCATTTATGCTGCAGGCTCATCAGTTGGTAATCCTAAGTATGACAACTTTACCCTTCTCAAACAAAAATATGACCCTCCATCTATGTTAACAGCCTCAATAATTATTACTAAATCTTACCTTCCAACTTTCCAGATTTTTGCGGGAATTTTGCGGTCCTGATTTTAACAGCTCAGCCTGCAGTCCTGGATTCTTATTGAAAAGTCCCTCATATCCCATTGTATCTTTTTTGGCATTCAGTGCAGGAGATCAAAGTTTCTCAAGCTTAATTAGATAAGTAGGTTTTTACTTAACAGGCAACACCTGCACTTGAATACAATTGTAACTAATACGATAAACAGGTCTTTTAGAGCAGTGGTCCCCAAACTTTTTTCCCCCAGGGACCAGTGTGAAGCAGGAAAATTTTTCCAAGGACCAGTGGGGGGCGGGACTTTATATGCGCGGCGCTTATCCGCGTCATTATATGCGTGGCGCTTATCCGCGTCATTATATGTGTGGCGCGTTAATCCGCGCCTTTAAACGCGCAGCGCATTTACCCTGTTGTTCTACGAGCAGGGCATTTATTTGTGCGTTTATAAGCGCAACGCTTCATGTACGGCGCATATTCGCTGCGCCCGGGAACAGAGGCGGCCCTCTTCAAAGCAGACCGCAGCCCGGCGGTTGGGGACCCCTGTTTTAGAGGAACTGAGACTTGTATGTTAAAGGGCAATTTCACCTTTTTTAGCAAAACTGTAATAACAGATAAAACAAGACCCCAAAACCCCCAGAAATGTGTTCAAACTTTAAATAGGCTGCCAAATTTTGTAAAATGGGAGTGGTATTTAGGTGGTATGGTTGCACAAATGGGCATGGCAAAAAAATTTCACCATTTCACCATTACTTTTTTTTTTTTTTTTTTCAAATATTGGGAGGTATGCTATATTCTCCAATAACGCCCATTTAAAGGAGAATGAAATAAAGAATTCACTGTGAAAGTGATGTTTGGTCTTGTGGGTTGTTAGTACATGCTGCTAAGTTGTTAATTTATAGTTTTTAGGAATAGTGGGATGGCACTAAAATAACCGAGTCAATAGCAAATAAATTGCAGGTCCACTGAGGAGGAAAGACTAAAATGTGCACTTTAAAGGAGAAGGAAAGCCTAAGTCACTTGGGGGTGCCAAAATGTTACACACCCCCAAGTGACTTTAATCGCCTACATTGTACTCTGGGCTGGTGCCCCTGTTAGGAGAAAACAGCACCAGCCCATGTTGGCGCATTGCGCATTAGAGTGAAAAGCCGAACTTTAACAAGAAAGTCAGTTTTTCACTCTAATGCGCATGCGCCGGCCCAGGGATCTTGCTACAGGAGAAACGAGGAAGCGTTTGCTACAGGTACGCTGGGCTTTCCTTCTCCTTTAAAGTGCACATTTTAGTCTTTCCTCCTCAGTAGGAAAATGGAACATCTTTAAAACATTGCTTTGCAAGTATACAGATCAGTATATTTCCCTGGTAAGCAAGGAGAGGCATCGAAAAGCAAAACCTTTATGGTTGAATAAAAGTGTTAGTGTTGAGGTTGGTAAGAAAAAACATGCTTTTAAAGCATTCAAATGAGCTGGGACAGTGGAAACTACAAGGAAGCAAATAAAGCATGCAAAAAATCAGGCAAGCTAAAATAGAGATTTGCAGTTAGGTATTGCAGTTAGGAGTAAAAATAATCCAAAATTATTTTTTAATTATGTAAATAGTAAAAAAATGAAGCAAGAAGGGGTGGGAACCTTATTATAAGGGGGGGGGAGGGTAAGTTGGTTGATGAGAACAGGGAAAAAAGCAGAAATTTTGAACTCTTATTTTTCATCTGTCTATACATCTGAGGAGCCAGCTAATGAAGGCTTCCCTTTTAATATGCCCAGTTCTAGTAATTTGGCTACTGACGCATGGGTCACTCGGGAGGAAATTCAAAAGAGACTTGAACATGTAAAGGTAAACAAAGGTCCAGGACTGGATGGTTTTCATCCCTGGGTATTAAACAAATTTAGCGCTGTGATTACCAAGCCTCTTTACTTAATTTTTCAGGATTTTTTGAGGTCTGGTATGGTGCCGAGAGACTGGCGAATTGCTAATGTGGTGCCGTTATTTAAAAAGGGATCCTGTTCTTAGCCTCTTAGTCTGACATCGGTAGTAGGAAAGCTTTTGGAAGGGGTAATAAGGGATAGAGTACTTGAATACATTGCAGTTCACAATACTATAAGTTTGTGCCAGCATGGTTTTATGCGTAACAGATCTTGCTAGACTAATTTAGTCGCCTTTATGAGGAGGTGAGCAGGAACCTCGATGCTGGAATGGCAGTTGATGTCATCTACTTGGATACAGTGCCTCACAGAAGGTTAATGATAAAATTGAGGAATATTGACCTAGAACATAATATTTGTAATTGGATAGAGAACTGGCTGAAGGATAGATTACAAAGAGTGGTGGTAAATATAACATTTTCTAATTGCACTAATGTGGTTAGTGGAGTACCACAGGGGTCAGTCCTTGGTCCTTTGCTTTTTAACTTGTTTATTAATGACCTGGAGGTGGGCATAGAAAGTACTGTTTCTATTTTTGCCAATGAGACTAAATTGTGCAGGATTCTGCCGCTTTACTGGAAAACTGGGCAGCAAACTGGAAAATGAGGTTATGCACTTTGGTAGAAATAATATAAACGTGCGCTATCTACTAAATGGTAGTTTGTTGGGGGTATCCTTAATGGAGAAGGATCTGGGGTTTTTTGTAGATAATAAGTTGTCTTATTCCAGGCAGTGTCATTCGGTGGCTACTAAAGCAAATAAAGTGCTGTCTTATATAAAAAAAAGCGCATTGACTCAAGGGATGAAAACATAATTTTACCTCTTTATAGGTCTCTTGTAAGGCCTCACCTTGAGTATGCAGTGCAGTTTTGGACTCCAGTCCTTAAGAAGGATAATAATGAGCTGGAGAGAGTGCAGAGACGTGCAACTAAACTGGTAAAGGGGAAGGAAGATTTAAGCTATGAGGTTAGACTGTCGAGGTTGGGGTTGTTTTCTCTGGAAAAGAGGCGCTTGCGAGAGGACATGATTACTCTGTACAAGTACATTAGAGGGGATTATAGGCAGATAGGGAATGTTCTTTTTTCCCATAAAAACAATCAATGCACTAGAGGCCACCCGTTTAGATTAGAGGAACAGAGCTTCCATTTGAAACAGCGTAGGTGGTTTTTTACGGTGAGGGCAGTGAGGTTGTGGAATTCCCTACCTAGTGATGTTGTAATGGCAGATTCTTTTAATGCCTTTTAGAGGGGCCTGGATGAGTTCTTGAAGAAGCATAATATCCAAGGCTACTGTGATACTGATTATCTACATTAGTATTAATGTTTGTATATATATAGTTTATGTATGCAAGTGTATAGATTGGTAAGTATAGGTTGCGTGTGCTGCGTTTACTTGGAAGGGTTGAACTTGATGGAATTATGTAACAATGTAATGCTTCATTTTTTTTCCTTTTATTTTCTGAAGGTGATGAAAGACAGATGGGTCAATTCTTCAGTGGAAACCTTGCAGGACTAATGATCCATTCAGGGAAACTGGAGAACAAAAAAGTTATAGATTGTTTATATACCTGCAAAGAGGGATTGGAATTGCACACTGTGGATGGAATTGGGGAAGCTGTAAAGGTAAGGCAGCACAAATTGTGCACAACTGCTTGGAACACGATTAGGCATATTTATAAGAGTAAATAAATCCCACCCATGGTCTTCGTAATCTCGGCCCACTCCCTACAAGCTTTGACACATTTGTGACCCACAAATCTGTACTTTTGGGTCTTTGGCCCCTTTGCCATGGGTCCCCTGATTGGAGCACACCCAGAAGGCAGCACTGGCCAGTGATAACATGCAGCATGCTGTTCAAGTCAGATAATTACCTATATGTTATAAAGCACAGTATGAACTTTTAACATCAATTTAAGTTCAAAGTACAGCACTAAACAGGTCTTGTAGCCCTAGGGCTGCTAGTTAAATAAAACTTATTTATCAAGACCTGAGTGCTGTTCCCTGTAGTTATAACTTTCGAAAGTGTCATACTCAATCTGGTCTTGCACAATCACCAGTGCTTGGTCAATTTATATTATAAAAAGGTTCATATGGCACATTTCGTGTGAATCAGTATTTTTTATTTAGCATACTTGTGTATCCAATGTTTCAGCCCACATTAGGGCATTTATCAAGGACAAAAGTGAAAAGTGTGACATTCATTTCCCCTTTCAAAAATGGCCCCAAACATGACATCATAGTTTGTTCAGTTAAGCAGACTTAGCAGTCAGTTGCGGGGGAAGGTGTGGGGGGGGTTGAGCTAGAGTATTATGGGAGAGCTAGTGTAGACCTGGCAGTGGGATTAGCAAGGGGTCATGGGGGATGAGTGAGGGGGGCATACAGTTTACCAGCTAAAGAGATTCCTCTGTTACAAGGAAAACCTAATAGTAACCTTAGATCTAAAGCTTCCTTACCTGTAAGTATCAGAGGGAAAAGTAGTAACCTCTGCGGCATGCTGGCTAATGCACAGAGCTTGTATACAAACACAGAGGCACAGAGACAAAGACAGGCACAAACAAACACACAGGAAGACAACCAGGAAAAAAACACACCCCAGACATAAAACTCAAAATATACAATCTGTTCATGAAAGCTTTTTCAGTGTAACTGGAACTTTCAGGAGTTAGTATTTAAAACCTCAGAGAGAAGATAAACTACATTGCTGTGCAGTCAGAAATAAACATTAAAAAGTTTACAGGCAGACCGGCTATGGTAAGTGTTCTCATGGGATGGCATTCTAAAAAGCCTACTAGAGGATCCTAATGATATGTTTTTAAATTTACTTTCTGATTCCAAGATGGTACTTAGACCAGTCCTTGGATAATCTTTGTGCTAAGAGCTATTTTCAGTATCCCATATTTCCTCACTTGCTAAAAAGCCATTCAACAGCTTCTTAAATCTATCTAATGTATCTGCCAATACAGCTGATTCAGGGAGCAAATTCCACAACTTCAGAGCTCTTAATTTAATTATTTATTATTGGAATATTAAGATGAAACCTCCCTTCTTCTTATCGGAATGTATACCCTTGTGTAGATAAAGCAACAGGGAGTTTATTATTTGGTCCCTTTATATATTTTTACAGATAGCAAAGACAAATTCCTATGCCACTCTTGTAACACTGCTCCAACAGTTAAACTTTTTCCATTAACCACTACTCTTTGTAATTTATTGTTAAGCCAGTTCTCTTACCAGGTATAAATGATCTTCCAAAGATTGCAATTGCACAGACTGCACTAGACAAGCCATTTTTTCAGTTTAGACAATGGAACTTGCCTCTTAAAGGTAGCAGGAGTGGATTTTTGTTGCCCCTAGTAACCTGTTGTGCACTGCCGCCTAAGGCAAAGTTGACAACTTGTTTCATAGCAGGAGTGCTCCTGGTGTTAGTCCTTGAGGTCTCAATGTTATAGTTGAAGCAGGACATTCAAATCCTCTTGGCAGCCTCAAGCCAAATTAACATATAAGACCACTCCTGATAAAAGACAGGATTCTGACCCTTTTTCACAGTCCCTACCTGCATTGCATGTTTTTATTATTGTATTCTAATTTTTGGTACTCTTTGAATATGTGGTATTAATTTACTTAGCTAATTCTGAAATATAAAATAATTCTGAAATATAAAGGCTAGGAAAATTCTATTTTTAGTTAGAAAAATGTGGTTTATATGAGACTTTGATTTGTGTTAAAATTTGAATTTTTTTTTTTTTTTTTTAAAAAAGCTGTATTTTGCCAAAAGCTAGTCAAAAGGGTATGCCTCATAATGTCACTGACCCATAAAAGTCCAAAGCACCATGCTAACCCCTAATGCTTCTTATAGACATCACACCTCTCTCTCTTACACAACTCATTTAGGATTGGAGCACAAACATTTTTGCCATTTCTGTATGCGGTTCCCTTTGGCATCCCCCTTCTTTGTGCATTGTTTTCAATCCACTGCCATGTATGGAGAAAGTTTGCGCTTTATATGGTTAGTGGTAATTGTCTTTAGTGTATGGGCTATAAGTGGCATACATTTGTGCTCCTTAGCACTCCGGCACTTGCACTATTATTTATAGAAAATTAGCTCTTATGTATTGCAGGATACTGCCACTATACCAAGCTTGACATAAAGCATGTACAAATAGTCTATATTGACTAGCATTGAAAAAGTTAATTGGAAAATGGCATACTAGCTTTATTCAACTAATAAAATGGCACTGGTCTGCTAAGTCTTTGAAATGCTTCATTTAAAAAAAAAAAAAAAAATATATATATATATATATATATATAATGTTTCTTTTCTATATAATGTCATAGATCAACTTAAACACCAGTCGTTCTGATGTGACATTGGAAGGAAATGAAATTGATAAATGTGACCAGGCAATGCAGCAAGTTTCCTATGTCAATTCACGCCAGTTTCCCACTCCTGGAATGAGGCGGTTTACAATCACCACCAGTGTAAGGTATATATATGTTCTTTTTAAGTTATACCAAACACACAGAAATAATGCACTTAAAGTTCAAGGCAGAGTCAAGCTAGAATGTTTTTAATTATTGTGGGAATTATTGTGGGAAAAAAATGCCAACGCTGGTTTAATCATATACATGCTTGCTGTAGCTCCCACAAGATTGTGCTTGGCAATCCACAAAACTAATATGAATATAGTCAGTGAATAGAGTCACTTAACCCCCTGTGAATTTTGCAACAACAGCTGGCATAGAAAGTGCTTAGTATTTGACTAAAAAATAAAGATGTGAAATTTAAAATTATGACACTGCTTAGTCGTTGTCGATTAAGCAACAACACACAAATAGTGCAAATCCCTTCTGCCAACCGAGTAGTGTACAGCATTCAGTAAAGTGCTAGTACTAATGATAATTCCCATTTAAGTCAATTCATTAACTTGCGAATGAATCACTAATTAGGTAATAAAAAAATTGATAGAATAGTCAGTCTATGAATTAAGAATCTTCTTACGTAATCAAAAATTAATTTGCTTTGCATTGTGAAAAGTGCCAATGCTTCAACAAAAATTCATTTAATTACTTGAAAACAGAGATAAGATCAAATGAGAAAGATTAAAAGTGAGGAGAATATTCGTACAATTAAACTAGGTCACCCCCTAAAATCTTATTATGCCAAATTTTGTCATTAAAATTCTGCTAAAATCAATTAGTCTTTCGCCAACACATAATTCGCATAAAGCGTTCTTAAAGAATAAGTAAACCTTTTTTTTTCTATCAGTAACTTGTGCGGAGTGAAGCCCCGCCCCCACTTCCTGTTCAGGTCTCTCATAAAAAAAAAAAAACCCTGCTAATGCACAAACTGGCTCTTGCTGCCTCCAGGCATGCACAGAAGGCTCTCCAGGTGGACTACAGGTAGTCGAATTGAAGAGAGAACTGAACAGGAAGTGGGGGCGGGGCTTCACTCTGCACAAGAAAGCAAAGAAAAACTATCAACTTCTAACTGCGGAACCAGGTCAGAGAGAATGCTGGGACAAAGGTAGGTAATTCTGGAGGCTGTTTAGAGTAATTTTACTGATAGAAAAAAAAAAGGTTTACTTATTCTTTAAGGCCGTGGCCTTCATTGAATTCTGTACACTATTGGGTTGGCAGAAGGGCTCTGCACTATTTGTTATACTGGTATTTGTTACTCAGTGTTTAAACATTGAGTGTTTTTGAAGTCAGTGTGTTGTTGCAAAATCAAGAAGGACTAAGCAGTGTGATAATTGTAAATGTCACATCTTTTCACAGGAGTTTAAGTTTACTCTTTCACTTTTGGGTTTTGAATAGATAAACCTGTACCTTTAGTCTTATCTTGAGAGACTCTTTATTTCTGAAGCCAAAGAATGGTATAACATAAGATGCTGTTGCAAAAATGTGTCCCTAACAAATTACAATTGTTTAATGATACCAAAAAATCTATGAGACAACTTGCAAAAGCAAGTTGCCCTATGGTAACATGCGTCAGAACACTAGAAGTGGGACAATAAGCAATATGCAAAAAAAATAAAAATAAATACATTATTAAAATTGTATAACTTCTAAATCAGCAGTTTAAATAGTATATTATTACGAAATGTGCCTTTGTGACCCTTATTTATATTTTTATGTAGATGCTTCAATGAGGAGACATGCATTACCATACCAGATGTAGAAGGTTATATCATAGTCTTGCAGCCAGAGGAGCCCAGGATCAGTATAAAAGGCATAGACCACTTTGCTCGTTCTGCCTCAGAATTTGAGAGTAATGGAGGGGTGCCTCTGTTCCCTGAGTTGCATATAATCAGCACAATTACAAGAGAGATAGAAAGTGATGGAGAAGATCCTACAGGTGAGTTGAGCTGACTATATAATGTGCATCCTGGTTCGGACACATTGCTTTGGAAAAGTATTTAGATAACTGACTTATTTTGTAATTTTGCTAAATAAATTCTACACTAATATTTTGTTCTGTCTGATTTTTTTTTACTTTAATGCACTGCAAGTATGATATTTGTGTCAATAAGGACTTCAGTATTTGTTATAGGAAAGATTAGCTTAGACAGACTACATAGTTTGTGAGTTCAAATGAGTTGCATTGTAAATTAAAATAATTCCTTATTAATTATTTTGCATTTAAATCTGCACTACTGTGCCCACGGTTAAATCTGCACTACTGTGGTTTCCAAGAACAACATGCCATTGAATAACACGACGATCGCCACAAGTAAAACTTAGCACTCACAGGTATCAGACTTAATCGCAGGAAAATGTGAAGGGAGGCATTTTCACACGATTAAGCCAGACCTCTGCAATTGCTAAGTGATCGCAATGTTAAACAGTGGGGGGATTTGTCACCCGCAGTAGCGCAGATTCAACTGCGGGCGACTAATTTCCCTCTGTGCCATCTCCCTAAGAGTTGGTCACCATGTAAAAAAGTTTTAAACATCATAGAGAAGAATGGGCGAAAGCCCAGTTTTCAGTAATAATGTGATACCAAACACAAGGCAAAACTATGCTTCAAAAACAAGTAGTAAATGTCCTAAAATAGCCCTGTTATTTCCTTGATTTAAATCCAGTTGAGAACATACAGTATTATTGGAAGTTTTTTAAATGTCAAAGCATAGAAATGAATACTTATGCAAATAACATGTTTTACTTTTAATTTTACTTGGTTTTTATAACATAAAACAATGTTACATAACAAATAATTGTTAGATTATTTTAGATTGTAAAAAGGGCTAACCTTTACTCAACCAAATTGTCCATAGTTAAGTTATCAAACAAGTCCTTTGTTGGAACTGTGTAAAAATAACTCCAAGCCCATTCTTATGATACAGAGTAAAACAATATCGAATGCTGCCTGTGACAGACCTGGCAAGTCTGAGACGCGCCATTGACTCACTATGCACACTGCCTTGGGATATTAAACTGGTCCTTGGCTTAAAATTTAAGTTGGCTGAATTAAAGTTGGGGGTCGTCTTATACGCCCAGTCGTCTTGTACGCCGGAAAATACGGTACAGGTATGGGATCCCTTATCCGGAAACCCGTTATCCAGAAAGCTCCGAATTACGGAAAGCCCATCTCCCATAGACTCCATTTTACTAGAATAATTCAGAATTTTAAACTGATTTCCTTTTTCTCTGTATAAATAGAACAGTACCTTGTAATTGATCCCAACTAAGATATAAATAATCCTTATTGGATGCAAAACAATCCTATTGGGTTTAATTAATGTTTTATTGATTTTTTAGTAGACTTAAGATACGGAGTTCCAAATTACGGAAAGACCCCTTATCCAGAATACCCTTGGTCCTGAGCATTCTGGATAATGGGTCCCATACCTGTATATGGTTTTCAGGAGTCACCCTACATTTCTACAGCTCCTACCCCTCATAAACCTGCCATGTGTTTGTGAATTAGGTAAAGGTAAGCCATGAAATTAGTGTGCACAAGGTATATTTGGGGGTCTCTAAGTGCCATGTGCTTTGATAAACAGTGGGCATCAAACTGTTCAGTAGACCTATGGTGTTCATATTTAGGGTGTTTTATCTTGGTACCTAATGACCTGTAGAAAATAAGATGCTGCATATTTGAAGTTTTGAGGGGATTTTTGGAAATTTCATAAAAATCGTCAAACTCAGGAAAGTTTTGTGGCTTGGCACTTTGGAGTAAAAAGAAATGGGTACACATTTTAGATTCAGGGGATGGTGTATTGGCTTTTTGGGGTGAGTGTACTTTTTTGTAGCATTATCCCACATAAAGGATGTAAATGTGTTGATTTTGCAGAAGCTGAAATAACAGATCATATGGGGTATGTCCACATGGATAGAAAACTGGCTACAGGATCGGTTACAGATGGTGGTTGTTAATGGTACATTCCCTCAGGGTTCTGTACTGGGTCCACTTTTGTTTAACTTGTTCGGAGGGACAGGGGCAGTAGAAAAGGAGGAGGAGTGTGTCTGTTCGTTAAGCAAGAATTAAAAGCAAATATTAAAGAGGAAGTGATGGGGGTAACAGAGGGAGCTGCATCCTTATGGGTTGAGCTTCTCACAGATAGTAAAGAATCTACCAAACTAATTGTAGGGGTATGCTATAGACCCCCTAATGTAATTGAGGAGGAGGAGGCTCAGCTCCTGTTGCAAATAGAAAAGGCTGCTAGTTTGGGGCAAGTGATAATAATGGGGGATTTTAATTATCCTGATATTGACTGGAGCCATAGTACTGACAGGACAGTAAATGGGAACAAGTTTATAAACTTGCTGCATGACAACTTTGTCACAGGTTGTTGAGGAGCCAACCAGGAGCCATGCTATATTGGATTTAGTGTTCTCTAATGACCCAGAACGTATAGCAAATGTGCAAGTGGTTGAACCCCTGGGTAATAGTGACCATAATGTTATTTCATTTGATGTTTGGTGCAGGAAACAAATTTACACTGGGGCAACGAAGACGCTGAATTTTAAGAATGCAAATTTTAGCTCCTTAAGGGCAGCACTTCAGGGCATAGATTGGGGCATTATGTTTTCTGATAAAAACACAGAGCAGAAATGGTTGTCATTTAAAATATTAAATAATTACTGTTCTCAATTTATTCCATTAATAATAAAAAGTAGAAGTGTTAAGAATCACCCTATGTGGCTTAACACTGAGGTAAAGAAGTTAATAGGGAAAAAAAGGAAAGCTTTTAAGAAATATAAGTCAGAGGGGACAGTAGCTGTGTTTAATGAATATAAACACTATAATAAGTGTTGTAAAACAGCAATCCAGAAGGCAAAGATAGAAAATGAGGAGTGCATTGCGGCAGAGGCCAAGACTAACCCCAAAAAGATTTTTAAGTATATTAATAGTAAAAAGATGCAGGTTGAGGGTGTGGCCCCATTGAGTTATAGTAACAATATGGTTACAGCGGATACAGAAAAGGCAGATGTGCTTAACCAGTTCTTTTCTTCTGTGTATACAGTAGAGGTACAGTACAGAGTGCCAAGTCCCACCCAATAGCTGCACTGTTGCCTCAGCTCCAATTACACAGTGGTTGACACAGGATATGGTGCTTAAAGGGTTACACAAGATAAATGTAAACAAGGCACCTGGGCCAGATGGAATACACCCTCGGGTAATGAGGGAGCTAGGGGCAGAATTACAGTGGCCCTTGTTTCTGATATTCTCAGACTCTCTTTCATCAGGTATGGTACCTAGGGACTAGAAGAAGGCGAATGTCATTCCTATATTTAAAAAGGGAGTAAGATCTCTGCCTGGCAATTATAGGTCTGTAAGTTTGACATCCGTGGCGGGCAAGTTATTTGAAGGCTTGTTAAGGGATCACATACAAAATTATGTACTGGAGAATGGCATTATGAGCAGTAATCAGCATGGCTTTATGAAGGACAGGTCATGTCAGACCAATTTAATTGCTTTTTATGATGAGGTCAGTAAGAAGCTGGACAGTGGGGATGCAGTAGATATAATCTATTTGGATTTTGCCAAAGCATTTGATACCGTTTCCCACAAACGACTGCTTTCTAAACTAAGGTCTATTGGTCTTAGTGAAGTCGTTTGCACATGGATAGAAAACTGGATACAGGATCGGGTACAGAGGGTGGTTGTTATTGGTACATTCTCTACTAGGAATAAGGTTCTCAGTGGGGTCCCTCAGGGTTCTGTACTGGGTCCACTTTTGTTTAACTTGTTCATAAATGTCTTAGGGGAGGGTATTATAAGTAATGTATCAGTATTTGCAGATGACACAAAACTCTGCAGACCAGTCAATTCTATCCAGGATGTGGCATCCTTGCAGCAGGATCTTGACCGACTGGCAATCTGGACGGCTAAGTGGCAGATGAGATTTAATGTGGATAAATGCAAGGTCATGCACCTGGGATGTAAAAATATGCAAGCCACTTATACCCTTAATGGGACTGCACTAGGCAAATCCATAAAGGAAAAGGACCTTGGAGTGCTTGTAGATAATAAACTTGGCTGTAGCAAGCAATGCCAGGCAGCAGCTTGCTACAGAGTGCTGGAAGGGCCCCATCTAGAATATGCTGTTCAGTTTTGGTCTCCAGTGCTCAAACGGGACATTTTTGAATTAGAGAGGGTCCAGAGAAGGACAGCTAAGCTGGTAAAGGGTATGGAAAGTCTCAGTTATGAAAAAAGACTGGCCAAGTACACTGGAGAAGAGGCCCTTAAGAGGTGACATGATAACTAAGTATAAATATATAAGGGGAACATTTAATAATCTCTCTAATGTCTTATTTACCAGTAGGTCCTTCCAACGTACACAAGGGCACCTACTCTGTTTAGAAGAAGGGAGATTCCGTTTAAATATTCAGTTGTGCTGGCTGATACATTACGTAGCTTTAAGGAGGGGCTGTATGGCTTCTTAGAAAGTGAGGGAATACGGGGTTATGGGAGATAGCTCTTAGTACAAGTTTTTGAACCTCAATAAGTTTCTGACTGCACAGCGAGTTTGGGAGCTGCTAGCGAGAGTTGCATGTAATCTAAAGTGTTGCATGTAAATTTAAGTGTATAGCAGGCGTTAAAAACAAAAAAGGCGTTTGGGGTTTACTGTGCATGCTGGGAGTGCTGGTTGAAAGGAGAAAGTAAGTGCAATTAACTAACTGCTGTGTGACTTGTAAGTGCTACCTGGCTGATTGAGCATACTAATTAAGGGGGTGGAGTAAATCTGGTAAATTCTCAACAGACATTTGGCTGTTTGGTTTGAACCTCAATAAGTTTCTGACTGAACAGCGAGTTTGGGAGCTGCTAGCGAGAGTTGCATGTAATCTAAAGTGTTGCATATAGATTTAAGTGTATAGCAGGCGTTAAAAACAAAAAAGGCGTTTGAAACTTAAAAGGCACTATACAAGGGATTGCACTCGGGAGACTGTAAGTACCCAGTTGCAATATGAGTTGCAGTATGATTGCTGGTGTTACTCAGTGTGCATCTTGTCGCATGTATGTGGTCCTGGAGCAGCAGTTCCATGCAGCATTTACTTGTGAGAGATGCAGGTGGGTTTTCCTCTTGGAATCTGAGGTGCAGAATCTAAGGGGGGAACTGGCAGCACTGAGGGCAGCTGCAAGCATGGGGGAGAACAGGAGGCTCACTGAGCAACCACTGGCAGGGGCCGGTGTAGTGGGGGGGGGGAAAGGGACAGTGGAGGTTAATGAGGGAGACAAATTTGTAACAGTTAAGAGGGGAAGTAGGGGACACAAGGGTAGGGGGGCTGGTTCAAAGCTTGTACAAACCAACAGATTTGCCGCGTTAGGTGAAGATGCTGGGGAAGGCAGCTCTGAGCTAGCATGTATGGAGCAGGCTGACTCTCAGAGCACCCTGGGAGCCGGCACCTCTAATACAGGTGGGGGGAGTAGTGCTAGGAAGGGAAGGCAGGTTATAGTTGTAGGGGATTCAATTATTAGAAAGGTGGATAGGGTAATTTGTCGCAAAGACCCTGCATGCCGAACTGTGTGTTGCTTGCCTGGTGCTAGGGTTCGGCATGTGGTGGAACGAGTGGACAAATTGTTGGGAGGGGCTGGGGAAGACCCGGCGGTCTTGGTACACATAGGTACCAATGACAAAGTTAGAGGAGGGGGGGAAGTCCTCAAGAACGATTTTAAAAAGCTAGGTGCAAAGTTGAGGGCGAGGACTTCCAAGGTAATTTTCTCAGAGATATTACCTGTGCCACGAGCAACATTAAGAAGGCAGCGGGAGCTCAGGGAGATTAATGCGTGGCTGAGAGATTGGTGCAGGGAGGAGGGCTTTGGGTTTCTCCAGAACTGGGCTGATTTCTCAATCGGCTACAGGCTCTTTGCCAGGGATGGGCTACACCTCAATGATGATGGGGCAGCTGCTTTGGGGGAAAAGATGGCTAGAGGGTTGGAGGAGATTTTAAACTAGGAGTGGGGGGGGAGGGTGCAGCGGGAAATTCTGTGGTAGACAGGATAGATGAGGTAGTGGGCATAGTAAGGGAAATTGGGGGAGGAGACTTGCTTCGGGATACTGATAATGGCAGGGAGGCCCATAAGTTGTTTACACGTCATTCTCACGCCGGAACCAGTATTAAATGTATGTTTACCAATGCAAGGAGTCTGACTGGTAAAATGGGAGAGCTGGAGGTACTGGCATTGGAGCGGAAATATGATGTGATTGGTGTTGCTGAAACTTGGTTGAATGAGTCTCATGACTGGGCAGTTAATATTGGGGGGTATACATTGTTTCGGAGGGACAGGGGCAATAGAAAAGGAGGAGGAGTGTGTCTGTTCATTAAGCACGACTTAAAAGCAAATATTAAGGAGGAAGTTATGGGGGGAACAGAGGGAGCTGAATCCTTATGGGTTGAGCTTCTCACAGATAGTAAAGAATCTACCAAACTAATTGTAGGGGTATGCTATAGACCCCCTAATGTAAGCGAAGAGGAGGATGCCCAGCTCCTGTTGCAAATAGAAAAGGCTGCTAGGTTGGGGCAAGTGATAATAATGGGGGATTTTAATTACCCTGATATTGACTGGGGCAATAGTACTGCCAGGACAGTAAATGGGAACAAGTTTATAAACTTGCTGCACGACAATTTTATGTCACAGGTTGTTGAGGAGCCAACCAGGAACCATGCTATATTGGATCTAGTGATCTCTAATGACCCAGAACGTATAGCAAATGTGCAAGTGGTTGAACCCCTGGGTAATAGTGACCATAATGTTATTTCATTTGATGTTTGGTGCAGGAAACAAATTTACACGGGGGCAACAAAGACACTGAATTTTAGGAAGGCAAATTTTAGCTCCTTAAGGGCAGCGCTTCAGGGCATAGATTGGGGCATTATGTTTTCTGATAAAAATACAGAGCAGAAATGGTTGGCATTTAAAATGATATTAAATCATTACTGTTCTCAATTCATTCCATTAATAAGAAAAAGTAGAAGTGTTAAGAATCACCCTATGTGGCTTAACTCTGAGGTAAAGAAGTTAATAGGGAAAAAAAGGAAAGCTTTTAAGAAATATAAGTCAGAGGGGACAGTAGCTGCGTTTAATGAATATAAACACTATAACAAGTGTTGTAAAACAGCAATCCGGAAGGCAAAGATAGAAAATGAGGAGCGCATCGCGGCCGAGGCCAAGACTAACCCCAAAAAGTTTTTTAAGTATATTAATAGTAAAAAGATGCAGGTTGAGGGTGTGGCCCCATTGAGTTATAATAACAATATGGTTACAGCGGATACAGAAAAGGCAGATGTGCTTAACCAGTTCTTTTCTTCTGTGTATACAGTAGAGGAGCCAGTGGGCCAAGTCCCACCCAATAGCTTCACTGTTGCCTCAGCTCCAACTATACAGTGGTTGGCACAGGATATGGTGCTTAAAGGGTTACACACGATAAATGTAAACAAGGCACCGGGGCCAGATGGAATACACCCTCGGGTACTGAGAGAGCTAGGGGCAGAATTGCAGTGGCCCTTGTTTCTGATATTCTCAGACTCGCTCTCATCAGGTATGGTACCTAGGGATTGGAAGAAGGCGAATGTCACTCCCATATTTAAAAAGGGAGTAAGATCTCAGCCTGGCAATTATAGGCCTGTAAGTTTGACATCCGTGGTGGGCAAGTTATTTGAAGGCTTGTTAAGGGATCACATTCAAAATTATGTAGTGGAGAATGGCATTATGAGCAGTAATCAGCATGGCTTTATGAAGGACAGGTCATGTCAGACCAATTTAATTGCTTTTTATGATGAGGTAAGTAAGAAGCTGGACAGTGGGGATGCAGTAGATATAATCTATTTGGATTTTGCCAAAGCATTTGATACCGTTCCCCACAAACGACTGCTTTCTAAGCTAAGGTCTATTGGTCTTAGTGAAGTCGTTTGCACATGGATAGAAAACTGGCTACAGGATCGGGTACAGAGGGTGGTTGTTAATGGCACATTCTCTACTTGGAGTAAGGTTCTCAGTGGGGTCCCTCAGGGTTCTGTACTGGGTCCACTTTTGTTTAATTTGTTCATAAATGACTTAGGGGAGGGTATTATGAGTAATGTATCAGTGTTTGCAGATGACACAAAACTCTGCAGACCAGTCAATTCTATCCAGGATGTGACATCCCTGCAGCAGGATCTTGACCAACTGGCAATCTGGGCAGCTAAGTGGCAGATGAGATTTAATGTGGATAAATGTAAGGTCATGCACCTGGGATGTAAAAATATGCAAGCCCCGTATACCCTTAATGGGACTGCACTAGGCAAATCCATAATGGAGAAGGACCTTGGAGTCCTTGTAGATAATAAACTTGGCTGTAGCAAGCAATGCCAGGCAGCAGCTGCAAGGGCAAACAAGGTTTTGAGCTGTATTAAAAGGGGTATAGATTCACGGGAGGAGGGGGTTATTCTTCCCCTTTACAGAGCGCTGGTAAGGCCCCATCTAGAATATGCTGTTCAGTTTTGGTCTCCAGTGCTCAAACGGGACATTATTGAGTTAGAGAGGGTCCAGAGAAGGGCAACTAAGCTGGTAAAGGGTATGGAAAGTCTCAGTTATGAAGAAAGACTGGCCAAGTTGGGTCTGTTTACACTGGAGAAGAGGCGCTTAAGAGGTGACATGATAACTATGTATAAATATATAAGGGGATCATATAATAACCTCTCTAATGTTTTATTTACCAGTAGGTCCTTCCAACGGACACGAGGGCACCCACTCCGTTTAGAAGAAGGGAGGTTCCATTTAAATATTTGGAAAGGATTTTTTACAGTGAGAGCTGTGAAGTTGTGGAATTCCCTCCCCGAATCAGTCGTACTGGCTGATACATTATATAGCTTTAAGAAGGGGCTGGATGGATTCTTAGCAAGTGAGGGAATACACGGTTATGGGAGATAGCTCTTAGTACAAGTTGATCCAGGGACTGGTCCGATTGCCATCTTGGAGTCAGGAAGGAATTTTTTCCCCTCTGAGGCAAATTAGAGAGGTTTCAGATGGGGTTTTTTGCCTTCCTCTGGATCAACTTGTAGTTAGGCAGGTTAGGTATAGGCATTATGGTTGAACTTGATGGACGTATGTCTTTTTTCAACCCAACTTACTATGTTACTATGTAAGTTGATCCAGGGACTGGTCCGATTGCCATCTTGGAGTCAGGAAGGAATTTTTTCCCCTCTGCAGCAAATTAGAGAGGCTTCAGATGGGGTTTTTTGCCTTCCTCTGGATCAACTAGAAGTTAGGCAGGTTATATATAGGCATTATGGTTGGATGTGATGGACGAACGTCTTTTTATCAACCTAACTTACTATGTTACATTGGGGCCCCTACATGCCACATACTTAGGTAAACCTATACATATTGGGTATCAAACTATTCAGTGGACCCCTGGTGTTCAAATTTTGATAAAAACCAATACTATGTGGGTGATAAGATGCTGCAAAATGGAAACTTTGAGTTGATATTTTGAAATGTCCTTAAAATCGCCAAATTTAGGAAACCTTTGTGGCTTGGTACTATGAAGTAGAAAGACAGAGGTACCCATTTTAGATTCAGGGGAATGTGTACTTTCTAAAAATATATGGCTTTCTGGGGTGAGTGTACTGTTTACTAGCTTTATCCCACATAAAATAATGTAAATGTGTTGATTTTGCAGGAGCTGAAATGACTGACAGATCATATGGGGGTATGTTCACATTGGGACCCTACATGCCACATACTTAGGTAAACCTATACATATTGGGCATCAAAATGATCAGTGGACCCCTGGCGTTCAAATTGTGATAAAAACCAATAACTTTAGGAAAGCTTTGCAATTTGGTATTGTGCAATGGTGTTTTTATTACATTTTCTGTGATTTTGGTGCATTTTTAGGCATTTTATTGCATTTGTAGCCATTTTATTTCATTTTCAGTTATGCATAGTTGTTGTTCGCTTGACTTTGTCTGTAAAACTAATTTGCCCAAGCCAGAATACTCAAACTTTGATTCTGACTGCAGATATCACTAGGAAAAAAACAAACATTGATTTTAATGATTGTTTGGGTGATTTTAGAAAGTTTATTGCATTTCACATTGTTCTTTGTTACTTGTCTTTGCACATGGACATTTTTTCTGCTGTATTTCAATTTGGCTCGCTTTGTACACAACGTAGTTTGGTAAATCTATGCATATTGGACATCAAACTGTTCAGTAGATCCCTGGCATTCATATTTTATGTTGGTACGTTACGAAATGGGAGGTACATAATGGGGCAAAATGCAAGCTTTGTGACGATTTTCAGAAATTTTATAAAAACCATTCTTTTTAGCATAGCTTTGTAGTTTGGTAGTTTGTGGTAGAAAGATGTATTTACCCATTTTTGTTTTGTCAGAATGTGTATTTTCGGAAATATATGGTTTCGTGGGGTAAACCTAATGTTTCAGGATTTTTGGCTTTGAAATCTAAAGTATGCCGTATTCTGCTGTAATGTTTTGAAAATTTGTTAATTTAATGCTGGGAGTTTTTGATCTATAGAAGTCAGAAATCTTCATAAAACTATACATATCAGGCATTGGCACATTCAGGAGACATGGGGCTTTCCAAATCAGTTGAATTTTTGTCCATAAAATAAAATTTGTTTCTGGTATAAATCCCTATATCATTAAAAATATAAATTTTTCTTTTTTTTTTTTTTTTTTTTGTATTTCAAGCTCTAAATCTTGTTCCAGAAGTGGAAATACACAAAAGCTCTGGCTCTCCTGAAAAAAAACAATGTATAGTTTGCCTACCTAAACTTTACCCTTCCCCCAGTAAATGCCCCTATAATGATAGAGCACTGAATGTTTACAAAACATCTGGCACAGGGGGAACCAAAATGTGAAACTCTGCTGGCACTTAAAGGGTTAAGATAACACCCTTGAAGTGCTCCCTTTTCTTTGTTTGTTTAGACTAATATGGTTACTCCCGAATACAGAAGTGTCTGCAGCCTTGGCAAGAAAAATCCTGCATGTCAGCGTTGCTTGCGGACTTTATTTCCCCAAAATAATGTCTATACGAATTAAAATGTGCAGGGACAAGGTAGTTCCCTGCCGAAATCGCCTGCGCAGCGTGTGCCATCCCACCGGCGACTTACATTTTCGCCGGTGGGATGGCAATCTGGGAAGATTAGTCGCCCGCGAACAGGGAGATTTGTCGCGGGCGACTAATCTCCCCGTGTGCCAGAGCCCTTAGAGAGCCAAAGTTTAATGACTGCTGGGGTCAGTGAACCCCATTTGAAAGCTGGCAAAAGAAGAAGGCAGATGTTTACTTCACACCTCTGATTATTCTACTGCAGTGTCCATACTTGGGCCAGGGGTATGTACCAGTAGCAGTGTTATTTAATCTTGTATGAGAATCCAACAAGTAATGTTTCCTTTTCTTTACCCTCAGAAAAAACTTACTTGCACAAGCACACAACACGCATTTTGGCAAGTATAAGCACACACTTGCACACTGGATATATATATTTTTTTATTGCATTTTTTTGCCTGAAAAAAATGTTTTATCGCCATTGCAGATAGCATATTTGCTAACCGCACTGCGCAATACCTTTTATATGTTATTTTGGTGTTTTTATGACATTTTTAGCCATTTTATTGCTTTTTCAGTTCTGCATAGGTGTTGTTCGCTTGATTTTGTCCGTAAGACTAATTTGCCCAAGCCAAAATACTCAAACTGTGATTCTGACGGTAGATTACAGTAGGCAAAAAAAAAATGATTGTAGTGTTTTTTTTGGATTTTAGAGATTTTATTGTATTTCACATTGTCGTTTGTTACTTGTCTCTGCCCATGCAAATTTTGTCTGCTCTATATCGATTTAAGTGTCTCTGTACACCATATAGTTTGGTAAATCTGCGCATATTGGGCATGAAACTGTTCAGTAGACCCCTGAAGTTCATATTCAGAAAGATTTATGATGAAACATTATGTGGGGTATATAATGGGGTAAAATGCAATTTTCAGAAATTTCATAAAAACCGTTATGTTTAGCATAGCTTTATAGTTTGGTAGTTTGCAGTAGAAAGATGTATTTACCCATTTTTGTTTTGTCAGAATGTGTACTTTTGGAAAATATATGGTTTTCTAGGGTCACCGTATTTTAAGTGGGTTTTATGGCACATAATAAACATAGCAGGTGCTTATATTGCTGTGGCCAGCGCGTCAGACCTGAAAATTCATATGCACTATTTTCATTTGGGTGCCTCTGTACGCCACATAGTTTGGTATATCTATGCATATTGGGTATCAAACTGTTCAGTAGGCCACTGGCGTTCATAATTAGAATGTTTTATGTTGGTTACAAAATGTAGGATATAGAATAGGGAAAATGCAAGCTTAGAGACAATTTTCAGAAATTACATAAAAATTGCTACATTTAGCTTTGCTTTGCCGTACAAAGACATATTTACCCATTTTACATGCGGCAGAATATGTATTTTCTGAAAATGAGGTTTTCTGGGGTCAACTTACTTATTTTCAACTTTTACCACTATATTTCTACTACCAAAAAATACACCCCCTGATTTATATGCCATTTATATGCCATGAAATATGTATGCACTAACTTCTTTTTGGGGTCTCTAAATGCCAGATACTTTGGTGATCCTATGTACAATGGGCATCAAACTGTTAAGTGGAACCTTGGCTTTCAAATTTAGGATGTTTTTTCTTGGTAATTAATACTATGTGGAAGATAGGTGCTTGAAAGTGGAAGATTAGAGGCGATTTTCAGGTATTTTATCAAAACCTCCAATTTAGGGAAAGCATTGCGACTCTGTAGTTTGGAGTAGAAAGACATGGGACCCATTTTAAATTCACCTTGAATGTGTACTTTCCAAAAATATATGGTTTTGTGGGGTCAGAGTATTTTTTTTGTGCGTTTTTACCCCTGTACTTATGAGTTGAAAAATGTGATAACCCATTTTGGATTTGGCAGAATGTGTACTTTTAAAAAATATATGGTTTCCTGGGGTAAACCTAATGTTCCAGGATTTTTGGCTGTGGAATCTAAAGTATGCCGTATTCTGCTGTAATGCTTTGCGCCCAGAAAGTTAACACGCTACACCTGCACTTAGATACAATTGTAACTAATAGGCTAAACAGGTCTCTTGGGGGAACTGAGACTTGCAGCTTAAAGGGCAATTTCAGCTTTTTTAACAAAACTGTGATAACACATACAACAAGACCCCAAAACCCCCAGAAAAGTGTTCAAACTTTAAATAACTTGCCAAATGTAGTCAAATGGGAGTGGCATTTAGGGGGAGTGGTCGCAAAAATGGGCATGGTCAAAAAATTTTTGCAGCAAAAAATGTTGAGAAGTATGCAGCAAATGCCACTAAAATGAAGAGAGCACAGAATGTTTACAAAACGTCTGGCACTGTGGGTAACCGAAATGTAAAATTCTGCTGGCACTTAGGGTTAAAAGGGTTGTTCACCTTTAGATGAACTTTTAGTATGTTGTTGAGGGTGCTATATTGAGATAGTTTGCACTTCGGTTTAATTTGTTATTATTTGTGATTTTTTAATTATTTATTTATTTTGTTCAGCAGCTTTTCTGTTTGGAATTTCAGAAGTTCTATGGTTGCTGTGGTCCAAATTACCCTAGCATTCAGGCACTGCTTTGAATGAGCTGCATTATGCAGAGGAGATGGCCTAGTTAGAATGATGATGATAATTAAAAAGTAATAAAAAATATAAAATTTTAGCAAGTTTTTTGACTCCGGGGTTAGTGACCCCCATTTGAAAGCCAGAAAGAATCAGAAGAAATCATAGAAAACTATGCAAAATAAAAAATGAAGACCAGTTGAAAAGTTGCTAAAATTGCAGATTCTCTAACATACTAAAAGTTAACTTAAAGATGAACTACCCTTTTAAATGTTCCATAATATTTCTTCCCCTGTCTATCCAAAAACATGGGAGTTTGTGTAAACCAATTGGCATTCTTGGGGTCTGATTGTAATATTCCCTCAAGCTTTTAATATTAACCGTTTGTGTGTCTTTGCATTGGTATCATATACTGTTACAAATGGGATTCTCTTAGATCAGGAGCTCATTCTTAGTGTTTTTTACCACCTTCTTAGTTTTAAGCATTTAAAACTTACCACTATAGCCTTTTTTTGAAACATTTCTTTACGATGTTATCCACGTCTTGATTCATGCGTGGTTTCAGGGGACGCATTTTTTGGTGGCCCCAGTGCTCTTCCGTAGATCCCCCTGTACTGTGCACCAGACTGTACATGTTAAAGTGCCTATGTGTTTTGTTGTATATTAGCATATGTTACTGAAGTATTAAAGCTTGTGACATCAAAACTTTTAAATAAAATGTAATTATCAAGGAGTTTTATGGTCTGCAATAAAAAGGTGGTTATAGGGTAACCTTTATTTAAGGGTCCACATTAATGATTCCTTCTTCAAATGCTCTATATGCATAGTGCATTGTTATACTGAGGAAAGTGGGTCTGTGTTTACAGTATCATGCCTTAAACATGATATTGGCAAGTTTGTTTTTTAACTATTTGTATTGTTTAATAGTTTAAATGACATGTAGTATTAAAACATAAGTAACTAAGAATGGCTAGTTACATGGCACATCACAAAAGAAATACTTGGAAGTTATATGAAAGCAGTTATAGCATAGCAATAGAATTGTCTGGTTATGATGATCCTTGCTGTGGTAAGAGAGGAGAAAAAGGATAAGAATGAGGCGAAAACCAAAAGAAAAATAAAACACATATATCAAAGACATGAGCCTGGGGGTCAAGAATTAAACGGGGGCACATGTTAGTGCTACACCATGATTTTCCAAAAATAAAATCTAATGGGATCCTCTACAAGAAGTTTTCACATTTTGTTTCCACTAAGTGTCAGATATTTTTTGAACATTTTGTGCTCCCTCACTTTAGGGGCCTTTCATGGAGGGAGTTCCAGTTTACCTAGTAAAAATCTGCATCTTTTTTTTCATGAGAACCCGAGCTTTCTTAATCTGCCTGAGTTTTTGTGTATTTCCACTTCTAGAACAAGATTTAGAACTTTAAATACCAAAAAACTGCGATTTTGAATGCTATAGGGATTTATACCAGAAAAATATATTTTTTTTAATGCATAAAAATTCAACTGATTTGAATACCGTCATGTCTCTTGAACGTGCCAATACCAGATATATGTAGTTTTTATGGAGATTTCTCCCTCCTATAGATCAAAAACTTACAGCAGTATAGTTTAGATTCCAAAGCCAAAAATCCTGAAACAGTAGGTTTACCCCATGCAATTTTTTTTTTTTTTTTAAAAGTACACATCCTGTGGGATCAAAAATGGGGAATCATGTCTTTCTATTTCTAAGTTCCAAACATCAAGACTTTTCTGAACTTTGCAGTTTTGATTATTAAAAATAAATTAATTTTTTATTTAAAAATTATGAAGATTCTGAAAAATCACTTTGCAAGTTAGTATCTTCCACAAAGGATTAGGTACCAAGAAAAAACATTCTGAAGTAAAGACCAAAGTACCAAACTACTGAGTAACTGCTTTCCCAAAATTGCTGGTTTTAATAAAATACCTCTCAAAGCTTCAAATTTCAAGCATCTTCTCCCACATAGCATTAGGTAACAAGTTAAAACTTCCTAAATATAAATGCCAAGGGTCCACTGATCAGTTTAATACCTATTGTGTATAGGATTACCAAAGTATCTGGAATTTATACTACCTAATTTATGTGTGGTAAAAGTGGCAAATAAGTAAGCTAACCACAGAAAACCTCATGTTTTCAGAAAATACACGTTCTGCCGAATCTAAAATGGTCAAATCACCAAACGGCAAAGCTATGCTAAATTTAGTGGTTTTAATGTAATCTGTGAAAATTGTCTCAAAGCTTTCAGTTTACCCCATTATATGCCCCACATTTTATAACACACTATCATAAAACACCCTAAATATAAACCAAAAATGCAATCACCAAAATAACATACAAAAGGGATCGCACAGTGTGGTTAGTGAATGCGCTATTCACAATTACAATAACATTTTTTAGGCAAAAAAAAAGCAGCAAAAGCTTTGGATATCTGTCGTCTCATTAGTCAGGCAAGTCTGAAAATTTTAAAGGCACCCAACATTGGCTGTGTGTTAATGCATAATTGTCAGATAGGGTACAATTCTCTTGTTTCTACCTGCATACTGACGATTCAGCTCTTAATGGAAAAGGAAAGGCTTGGGGGTGCCAAAATGTTAGGCATCCCCAAGTGACTTAAATAGCTTACCTTTACCTCGGGCTGGTGCCCCTGTTAGGAGAAAACCGCACCAGCCCGGGGTACCTGTAGTGAGCGCCTGCTTCTTCCACGTTTCTTCTGCGGCAAATTCCCTGGGCCGGCGCATGCGCATTAAAATGAAAATCCGACTTTGTTGTTAAAGTTCGGCTTTTCGCTCTAATGTGCATGCGCAGCACGCCAACGCGGAAGAAGGAACCGCTCGCTCCTACCCCCGGCTAGTGCAGTTCTCTCTTAACAGGGGCACCAGCCCGGGGTTAAAGGCAAGCGATTTAAGTCACTTGGGGGTGCCTAACATTTCCTTCTCCTTTAACATTAGTGGACAGGAAAGACCACATGTTTGGCCACCTTAAGGGCTTTCCCAAAACTTTCCATACAGTCGAGCAAATAGGCATTTCACTTACTTAGGAATATCCATTTAAAAAAAAAAAAAACTATGAGAATTGGGCTGAACTTAACTGCAAAGCATTACTCACTAATTTAAAAAAGACTTACCAAAGTGGTCTAAATAAACACTATTCTGACTAGATAGGATAAACCTCATTAAGATGAATATCATGCTTCGTCTGTTATACTTGTTTTAGTGCTTTCCGCTACCAATTTTTGGATGCAAGCCTTCCAATGGGCTATTACCAAATTTGTATGGAATCATTACCCCCCCTTAGAATTAAGACTACCAATAGGAAAAAAGCAGCAGGGAATCTAGCAAAGGGGATCGAACAAGGCCAATTGGCTGCATTACGTGTATTAAGACGTGCTAGACCAAATTATAAACTTCAGAAATTCCAATATGATCAACATTTCTTCATATTCTCAGTCAGAAGCAGATGCTTGAGCAGGGATCTACTGTAACTCCTTTTGAACAATTGTTTAGTAGCACTTCTCCAACAAAATATGCTATTTCTGCTCTATAACATTTAGGAAATAGAAGGAGGCCTAACCTAACAACTCTCCTACTTTAGGTCGGAGTGGTATTTAGGGATATGCAGCTTGATGTTCAGTTCAAGTTGTTGTATGATACAATAATTAAATTACAAGTTGTTAACTAGATGGTACTACACCCCCCAAAATTTGAAACTAATCTATCTATACTATATCCATCAGCAAGCAACCTCTGTCAGACATTGGCCCAATCCTCTACATTTTCTTGGAATGTGCACAACATTTCAACAATTTTACAGATGTGCTCACAGATCCTGGGCCATAAAGTAGGGATGCACCGAATTCCCGGACTCGGTTCGGGATTCGGTCAAATCCAGGCTCTTTTTAAGGATTCGGTTTTGGCCGAATCCACAGTCCTGGCAGATCCAAATCCGAATTAGCATAAATTAGCATTCGGAAAGGGTTAAATGATCAGGTCGAAAAAATTGTGCGTGGCAATTTTTCACATATTACCATATGTTAATTAGGATTTGGTTCGGGATTGGTACATCCCTACCATAAAGCATCTGAAACCCCAGCCCAGGCCTTCTATATTGGGAAATAGGTGACACAGAATAAGCCTCTGACTTACCTCCGGAATGGCATTTACTTAATGCTCCTATAATACTTATCCCTCAAAAATGACTAGATAAGATATATAAAAAAGCAAAATTTGAGCAGTTGTCTATTTCAACAGAAATCAGACTTCAAAAACTATCATATCCAGGTGTTTCTGAATAAAAACACATCATGGTCCTTTAGAATACCACTAACAAAGTATACATGGGTATTCTATCCTTAGCTTAGAGACAAGTTGCCTAGAGAGTTTGCTCAGATGGCACTTAATCTTTAGGGACAATATACTTTTTTATTTATACCCCAAAGGAAATATGTAAGAAGGCATGTAGGTAACACAAACATTGACATATTCTGCAATCCTGCATACCACATATACCATCTTTCCTGTGGGTAACTGTGGTAGCGTATAAATGTGGTTGAAATCTGAGAGAGCAGTTGATGAGAGCTGAAACTGGTACTGAAAAGCTGCACAGCTGAATATACACATAATTTGCGACAGCATCTCAAAACACAGTGCAACTATATGCTGCGGAATGTAGTGTTTGATTTATAAAAGGTAGCTTTTGATATTGTTTTACCATATATGTAACATAACAATGGACTTTGGTGTTATTATTGGACAGTTTTGATTGCAGAACTGCTTAGTTTTTCATTTCTGATAATATTGTTTTTCTGTAGCATTATTTACTATAAACACCTAAACTGCCTGTGCTGCTCTCTGAATACAATACAATGGAGACATCATACTGTGGGAAGTGGCACATACTGTTTTGGGTATTTCTTTGCATTTAGCATAAAGGAAGTACCATGGCTGTATTTATTATAGTGTGTAAGCAAACATCACTGGTGATGTTGCCCAAAGCAACCAATTAGATCTTTACTTTTTTTTTTCTAACTTGTAGGTGACTGTTAAATTTTTATTGTTGATTGGTTGCTAAACGCAACATCACCAGTGATGTTCGCTTACAGGCTGTAATAAATATGCCCCTAAGTATATCTAATACCAAAAAAGGAGAGATTGTGTCATAATTACCACAAACTTAATTTCCTGGACAAACTCCATGGCAGTATTCACGAGTATGACCCCCTCCCATCTGCTCCCATCAGAAGAACCCTCCCCAAAGACCAACCCCACTCTCCCCCTGGCATCTTTGTAACAAGATTCTAAAACTACCAGAATAAAAACTGCAGTGGGGGCCTTTGGGGTGGCTATGAGGTTAGACTATCAAGGTTGGGGTTGTTTCCTCTGGAAAAAAGGTGTTTGCTAGGGGACATGATTACTTTGTACAAGTCCATTAGAGAAGATTATAGGCAGATAGGGGGTGTTCCTTTTTCCTATAAAAACAATCAGCGCACCAGAGGCCACCCCTTTAGATTAGAGGAGTACTTTCATTTGAAGCAGTAACATACGTCCATCACGTTCAACCATAATGCCTATATATAACCTGCCTAACTTCTAGTTGATCCAGAGGAAGGCAAAAAACCCCATCTGAAGCCTCTCTAATTTGCCGCAGAGGGGAAAATTCCTTCCTGACTCCAAGATGGCAATCAGACCAGTCCCTGGATCAACTTGTACTAATAGCTATCTCCCATAACCCTGTATTCCCTCACTTGCTAAGAATCCATTCAGCCCCTTCTTAAAGCTATATAATGTATCAGCAAGCACGACTGATTCGGGGAGGGAATTCCACAACTTCACAGCTCTCACAGTAAAAAAAACCTTTTTGAATATTTAAATGGAACCTCCCTTCTTCTAAACGGAGTGGGTGCCCTCGTGTCCGTTGGAAGGACCTACTGGTAAATAAGACATTAGAGAGGTTATTATATGATCCCTTTATATATTTATACATAGTTATCATGTCACCTCTTAAGCGCCTCTTCTCCAGTGTAAACAGACCCAACTTGGCCAGTCTTTCTTCATAACTGAGACTATACATACCCTTTATCAGCTTAGTTGCCTGGAGATCAAAACTGAACAGCATATTCTTGATGGGGCTTTACCAGCGCTTTGTAAAGGGGACGAATAACCCCCTCCTATACCCCTTTTAATACAGCTCAGTGTAGGTGGTTTTTCACGGTGAGGGCAGTGAGGTTGGGGAATGCCCTTCCTAGTGATGATGTGATGGCAGATTCTGTTAATGCCTTTAAAGGTGGCCATACACGAGGCGATTTCGCTCGTTGTGCGATGAACGATTATATCGACAAACGATCGTATGGCGATCGAGTTCCCATACGATATGCCATCCACGGGCAACGATAATTCGGGAAAGATTTTGTCGCATCATTATCGTAAAATACCTACGATCGTACATCTACGTACGATCGATGTCGTTGACTTCTGCTGCTGGCAATCGTGACATGCGCAGAGAACAATCGTTGAAAGACAAATGTCTGACACTCACACCAACTGGCAGATTTTATCGTTAAACGACCAAAATTTTTAAACCTGGCCGATCGATTTTGGGGACGATAATGTCGGCTTGTTTAGTGGGCCGACAATCGTTCGTACACCACCAACTATACGATAACTTAACGATAGCATCGGATCGTTCGGGAATCGGTCGTTTGTAAGTAAAAAATCGGTCCGTGTATGGCCACCTTTAGAGGGGCTTGGATGAGTTCTTGAACAAGCATAGTATTCAAGGCTGTAGTGATACTAAAACCTACAGTTAGTATTGATGTTGGTATGGTTTATGTATGTGAGTGCATAGATAGGTCAGTATAGATTTGTGTGTGCTGGCTTTACTTGGAAGGGTTAAAATTGGTTGCTTATGTAACCTAAGGAAATTCTGAACCTTTCCTCCATTGAAACAAAACATATATCCCCTGCATTAGGGACAAATAGAAAGTAACAGAAGGCAGTAAGGCTCAGGCCCTTAAATAATTATGCCTCCTTACTGTCTGACCCTAAGCTAACTGCTGCCTCCCTTAACCATCTGTAAAAATAAAAAGAGGTGTAGGGGCCACATACACCCCTGCCACCAGACAGGCCAGAAGGGCACAGAGATGGGGGGTGGGGACAAGCACTTGCCACCAAATGCTCTGACAGCAATACAGGAAGGTCATTAAAACACAGGCAGTAATGGTATACCAACAATTGCATGCCAGTGCCCAACCTAATCCAGGAGCTGAAACTGAAAGACTCCAAGATATGAAGTAATGTTCTGGAGAATAAAAAGGTCCTGTGGACCAAAATCCCCTGTCCTTAGGATGCTTTGTGGGCAGGCCTAGTGCATTCCCAAGGTTTAAGCTGATGCCACACTGAGCATATGGCGTACATTCGCTCCTACCTGTGCCTGCACCCGAATGAATGAAAAGGCTGGTACTCTTATGCAGCAAACTAAATGCTTGTAGGCCACTGACTAGCTAATTTTTGGACAATAGAACAAAATGGAGGCAAATTGTTATAAGGGCAAATGAGTTGTGTTAGCTGATCCTTTGTGAGCTAGCAGGACTTTTTTAACAATCAACTTCTGTCTCTCCCTCAGGAGTATTTTTAATAAGTGCGGTGAATGCCCCCTGTGGCCTATTTTATTTATTTATGCATGCAATTTATGATCTTATCCTGAGTTCATGTGGGTTTCAATGGGGTTGTGACCAAAAATGTTACCACTTTTGAAATATGTGATATGTGTGCGTTTAAATCTCCCATGTTATTAATTTTATTTTTTTAATTCTCTACATGGGAACAGTGCAAACCCCTTTTACAGAAGGTAACTTATACTGAGTGACCTGTCCCTGTACTACTATTTAAATGATTTGTAACATCTACCTGCATTGTTGCCTGTGGGAATCATTTAAAACAGCCAGGTGATTTTTAAATGATGGATTGAAAATACTCATATTTGGGTGAGAATTTTCTGAAACCTCGCCAATGGTCCGATATCTATTAAAAATGAGGCAATCAGAGAGCCTAAAATTGCTTTCAGGCCTGCAGCAACAACTCCTGTGACAAATGAACCTAACTTTACTTGATGGTTTTTGATGACCCCTATGTTGAGCTTCTCAGCTGCTCAGAGAACACTGAGCATATGCAGTGTTACTGACACTCAAAACATGGCCTTACCAAATCCAAGATGGGGAGTTACTGTATACAGTTTTCAAGCAGTGGCTCCTGTTAAAGGGCTGCTGAAACTGGTCTGATACAGTAGGTTAAATGTATAAAATGCAACATTTCTAGCAATTTTCCCTAATTTAGGCTAAATAGCAATTAAAAATTTAAATATGACTATTTGAACTCTAAAGTTTTCATTTTTGGATTAATTGGCTTAACTCTCATTAGTTCAAGAATCGCTAGTCTCTGAAGAAATTGTGCACGACTTGGACACTTGTGAGGTTGTTGTGATGGGAGAAGAGCTGAACCCAGGGGAGGAGAGCCTTCAGCTGGACGTGACTCATCTACAGCAAACAAGAATTGAGATAAGCAGCTCTAATTATGGCATTAGCCTCACAGGTCAGAATATTTTGCAAACTTTTAATGTGATGTTAAATTATTCTACAAAAAACATTGTCTGCTAATACTTTCTCTCCTCTCCTTATAGAAACATTATACATTATTACATTGAAACTATCATACATTATTAAAAATCACTTATCTGTGAAGGAGTTCCTGATTTAGATATGGATAGCAGCCAGGTTGTTCAGCAGTCAGAGGCTGAAGTGTCAGGCATAAAAATTAACAGGCAGTTTATCCTTCAGAGCCTTTGCTTTTCACATAGTTTAGGTAATGCCCAAGAGGTCAGCACAAATGGCCTTCTTAGCATTCAAAAAATTGGGACTTGCTGACGCATACCTTCATTCCTTTGGCAGTTTGCGTATGTGCAGTAGAGTATCTCGCTGGGTTTACTCTGCTGAGCATGTGCGGACAGGAATGTTATCAATGGATGCCTAGGACGCTGGTAGGAAGGTAAGTAAAATGCCAGCACTGAGACCTTCAAGGCTAGGTTTAAGGCTTTAACCGCTAAGAACATGTGGGATAAATTTCTTGACAGCAGTGGCATAACTATAGAGGAAGGAGAAACTGCAATCTGGATTCAGGAGAATGTGTACTTTCCAAAAAATATAGGTATTTTGGTGTCAGTGGATGTTTTTGCAGCTTTTACATACTGAAACAGGCAGTGTTTTATTGAAGTGGCTAAAAATGAATTAAATGTATTAAATTAGTATGCACAAGGTTTATTTTCTAAATGCCACATATTTTGGTAAATCTATGCACATTGGGCATCAAACTGTTTAACATACTTCTGGTTTTCATATTTAAAATGTTTTGTCTTGTTACCTTATGTGGCAAATAAGGTGTTGAAATGCGGAATCTTGATTTACAGACATTTCATCAAAACTTTTTTTACTAATTTCATCAAGACGTTCATCACAAATTTAGGAAAGATGGACATGCAGCACTGCATGTTTCCATCCTACACAATCAACAGAGTTAAAGATAAGGCATATGTGGGCTATTTTTCCAAAGCTTTTCTGGAGAAACCAAATGAACATCACTATAAGGTCAGCATTATAGCTGAAGCATTATAAAAACAACACATATATATACCTCAAAGAACACTGTCACTGCACTCATCCATAATGTGAATCCCGGTGCTCTGCAACAGGACGCGGTCACATCCCTCCACAATAGATAAATTTGAAAAAGATGCGGCACACGGATTATTTGCAAAAAAGTGTACTAAAAAGAATCACATATGCGACGTTTCGGATAAAACACATGCCCTTTATCAAGCCTGTAATATTGTGATCAACCCAGTGAATCACATTTAAAGGGATACACAGGAAATTACATCATAGAATAAATATTACCATAGCAATCATCCTTAAATCTTGAATAATGCATTACTATCACAAGGCATTATTAGTATGTATAGATCTCTACAGAGCATATATAAATTACAGAAAGAGGAACAAATCATAATCCTTGTTTAATCCTACAGGGAATAGCGATTGTAGTTTATTAATCCACCACACTTCCCTTTGTTCTCTATCACCCCCTCTTTTTAAAGGGGGTATAGATTCCAGTACCATGAACCTAAGCTGTTCGGATGTGTGACCCCTCTCACAAAAATGTTTAGAAACCAGTAGTGTAGTATTTCCTAAGTAAATAGCCGACCGATGTTGTGAAATAGGTGATTTTACCATCTGTGTGGTCTCACCTACATAAATGAGGCCACACGGACAGGTCAACATGTACACTACATATTTTGTTACACAAGTGAAATGCCCCCGTAATTGCACCTTCTGCCCTGTATGCGGATGTGTAAAATTATTACCTTTTAAAACATATGGGCATTGTGTGCAATTCAAACATACATAACCTTAGTTTTCACTCCCAAAAATGTGTGGCCTTGCTTACTTTTAGTTTTAAGTACAGTGGAAGTAACTGAGGAACCAATAGTTCTCCCCCTACGATACGAGATCAAAGGGGGTGCCTCAAATTCCTGTACCGATGGATATGCCCTTTTAAGAATATACCAATGTTTACGTAATATTTGAGAAACACTTTAACTATAGTCAGAGTACTGTGTGACAAAAGGTATCCGCCCACGTCCCTGTTTTCTCCTCTTAGATGAATGTTGAACTCTATACTGTGCTTTACTGATCACCTTCTCGGGATATCCCCTTTCTCGAAACTTTTTGCACATCCTATCTTCCTGTATTTCACGTTCCCCTGTGTCACTCACCAACCTCTTAACTCTAGATAATTGGCTCACCAGAATTAAATTTTTTGTAGGTGGTCGATGTTCACTTTTAAAGTGCAAAATTTGATTTCGATCTGTTGGTTTAGTAAATAAAGAGGTACACAAACAACCTTCAACATTTCTATAAATACGCACATCCAAAAAGTGAATTTGTTGGAGATCATGAGTAAGTGACAAGGATAAAAGGATGTATATCATTCAGTCTACTGTGGAACCGTTTCAGGGAGCCAACGTCACCCCGCCAGAGTACAAAGACATCATCAATGTACCTCCACCAAGCTAAACAGTGTTCAGCAAAGTCCACATCATGATATATGTACTGATCTTCTAACCTAGCCATAAAGGCATTGGCATATGACGGAGCGGCGTTAGATCCCATCGCAGTTCCACGTAGCTGAAGATAAAACTGATCCATATAAGTGAAATAGTTACATCTCAATATAATCTCCAAAACTTGGATAAAAAAGGAAATTTGCTCATCAGAATAAGGAGCCTGCTTCCTAAGTATCCATTCACATGCCTCGATTCCATCTTGGTGTGGGCTTGAGGATGTTGCCAGAATTATATTCCCCTCCCTCAGACCTTCCTGGGAACGTAAGCGTTGCAAAAAATGCTCAATATCTCTTATATACGATGGTAACATTTGTATCAAAGAACTTTGTCCAACATAATAGCTAAGGGGCAGAACACTGAATCTACCCCCGACACTATAGGGCGTCCTGGCGGACAAATTGGATCTTTATGCACTTTAGGTAAAGTGTATAACATTGGTTTTCACGGATTTTTGACTGTCAAAAACTCACACAGTTCCTCTATGATAATACCATCACTATACAGCCTATCAAGTAAACATTTGATTTTTCGCATAATTCCCAAAATATTCAACACATTTTATTTATTTGCAGTCCTTCAAGTTCTTTACATTTGTACATATATATTATATAATCTTTTTCAGGTAAGCAAGAGACTTGCAAAGTGGCTAACACAGTCTATGGCAGCTAATATTGGGGGTTATACATTGTTTCAGAGGGACAGGGGCAATAGAAAAGGAGGAGGAGTGTGTCTGTTTGTTAAGCAGGAATTAAAAGCAAATATTAAAGAGGTAGTGATGGGGGTAACAGAGGGAGCTGAATCCTTATGGGTTGAGCTTCTCACAGATAGTAAAGAATCTACCAAACTAATTGTAGGGGTATGCTATAGACCCCCTAATGTAAGTGAGGAGGAGGAGGAGGCTCAGCTCCTGTTGCAAATAGAAAAGGCTGCTAGTTTGGGGCAAGTGATAATGGGGGATTTTAATTATCCTGATATTGACTGGAACCATAGTACTGCCAGGACAGTAAATGGCAACAAGTTTATAAACTTGCTGCATGACAACTTTGTCACAGGTTGTTGAGGAGCCAACCAGGAACCATGCTATATTGGATCTAGGGATCTCTAATGACCCAGAACATATAGCAAATGTGCAAGTGGTTGAACCCCTGGGTAATAGTGACCATAATGTTATTTCATTTGATGTTTGGTGCAGGAAAAAAATTTACACTGGGGCAACAAAGACAATGAATTTTAGAAAAGCAAATTTTAGCTCCTTAAGGGTAGCGCTTCAGGGCATAGATTGGGGCATTATGTTTTCTGATAAAAACACAGAGGAGTTGTCATTTAAAATTATATTAAATCATTACTGTTCTCAATTTATTCCATTAATAAGAAAAAGTGAAAAGAAAAGTGTTAAGAATCACCCTATGTGGCTTAACACTGAGGTAAAGAAGTTAATAGGGAAAAAAAGGAAAGCTTTTAAGAAATATAAGTCAGAGGGGACAGTAGCTGCGTTTAATGAATATAAACAATATAACAAGTGTTGTAAAACAGCAATCCGGAAGGCAAGGATAGAAAATGAGGAGCACATTGCGGCAGAGGCCAAGACTAACCCCAAAAAGTTTAAGTATATTAATAGTAAAAAGATGCAGGTTGAGGGTGTGGCCCCATTGAGTTATAGTAACAATATGGTTACAGCGGATACAGAAAAGGCAGATGTGCTTAACCAGTTCTTTTCTTCTGTGTATACAGTAGAGTAGCCAGAGTGCCAAGTCCCACCCAATAGCTGCACTGTTGCCTCCAACTACACAGTGGTTGACACAGGATATGGTGCTTAAAGGGTTACACACGATAAATGTAAACAAGGCACCTGGGCCAGATGGAATACATGGAGATGGAGAGCTAGGGTCAGAATTACAGTGGCCCTTGTTTTTGATATTCTCAGACTCGCTTTCATCAGGTATGGTACCTAGGGATTGGAAGAAGGCAAATGTCATCCCTATATTTAAAAAGGGAGTAAGATCTCAGCCCGGCAATTATAGGCCTGTAAGTTTGACATCCGTGGTGGGCAAGTTATTTGAAGGCTTGTTAAGGGATCACATACAAAACGATGTACTGGAGAATGGCATTATGAGCAGTAATCAGCATGGCTTTATGAAGGACAGGTCATGTCAGACCAATTTAATTGCTTTTTATGATGAGGTAAGTAAGAAGCTGGACAGTGGGGATGCAGTAGATATAATCTATTTGGATTTTGCCAAAGCATTTGATACCGTTCCCCACAAACGACTGCTTTCTAAACTAAGGTCTGTTGGTCTTAGTGAAGTCGTTTGCACATGGATAGAAAACTGGCTACAGGATCGGGTACAGAGGGTGGTTGTTAATGGTACATTCTCTACTTGGAGTAAGTGTAGCCCACTTTACAAACGCTTGTGGCACTACCTGCTGATATGTCACTTTACTTGGCGCTTTCAGGAGTCCTGAGCCCCGCTTACTATGGGGGCAGGGATTTCTCTGATAAATGGCGTGCCTCCACCCAGGGCTCTGCTATGGGAGAACTACAACTCTCACCCTGGGACTTGATGTGGTGTATTAACCCCTCAATGGGATCCAGTGGCTTCTGGCCAATTTACCCCTCCCTGGGGTAATTCCTTACCAGCTTGTAGTGGTCCTGGGTACACACACGGAATACAGCAGATTGCAATGAACAGATTGATCTTTATTGGGCAGACCTCTCCAGGAGTGTATCTCAGACAGTCAGGGCACATCCACAGGTTACATCATAGCACAAAGAACCTCTCTCAAAGGTACCCAGGGTACTCACGCCAGAATGATCTCATCTAGGAGGTCCCCCCGGTACTACACGCCAGGAGACCCTCTCTTAGGGCTCTCCCCGGTACTCTCGCCAGGCAGACCCTCCACAAAGACTCACCCCCGGTACTACACCCAGGAACTCTTTAGCAGGGTCCTCCTTTCTCTTGGAGACTATCTCTCCCTTACCTACACACTGTGTGCCCTAAACTCCCAGCTGATGTAATGCTGGTGGGATCTTAATCCCTCTACACTCCTGGAGGGGAAATGGCGGGCCATTCTTACCTACCACTCCCTACATCTCACTCCTAGAGTGATCTAACACAGAGAAGCTACTATCTCTACTAACAGGGGAGCTCCTCTCTCTAGAGACTCCCAAACTAAGATGGCTAACAGCACATGGCTGTTTCCCATTTTATAGGCCTATGCACCACCCTGTGGCCATAACCCGAACTGCGGGGATACTCCCCATTAACTATAGATATACCAGGCTATACCCATTGTACCTTAACCATTACCCTCCCGGGGCCTATCCTAGGGGTATCCATCCTGTGGGGCCTATTTTATAAAACCCCTACATAAGGTTCTCGGTGGGGTCCCTCAGGTTTCTGTACTGGGTCCACTTTTATTTAATTTGTTCATAAATGACTTAGGGGAGGGTATTACAAGCAATGTTTCAGTGTTTGTAGATGACACAAAACTCTGCAGACCAGTCAATTCTATCCAGGATGTGGCATCCTTGCAGCAGGATCTTGACCAACTGGCAAACTGGGCGGCTAAGTGGCAGATGAGATTTAATGTGGATAAATGTAAGGTCATGCACCTGGGATGTAAAAATATGCAAGCCACTTATACCCTTAATGGGACTGCACTAGGCAAATCCATAAAGGAGAAGGACCTTGGAGTCCTTGTAGATAATAAACTTGGCTGTAGCAAGCAATGCCAGGCAGCAGCTGCAAGGGCAAACAAGGTTTTAAGCTGTATTAAAAGGGGTATAGATTCATGGGAGGAGGGTGTTATTCTTCCCCTTTACAGAGCGCTGGTAAGGCCCTATCTAGAATATGCTGATCAGTTCTGGTCTCCAGTGCTCAAACGGGTTCAGTGCCCAGTCGCATGTTTCATTTCTACACATGTAATCAACTCCAGTTCTCCCCTTTTACCTAACAAAAAAGACACAAAAATCATCCCACAGGGATGACCCTCAGGTCTGCGCAGAGTAATAATGGAGATTAGTGATGTGCGAAATGGCAAAAATTTGGGAAATGCATTGAGGACAATAGGCGATAATCAGAAATGTGTTTGGTTAGAAGGAATGGGATACTTTGTATTAGTACAGGTAGGGATCTGCTTGTAGATCAACTCCTATTTTGTTTTTAAAGAAGTCAAGAAAGTCCTAAAAAGAGTGCAGGAAGGCAATTTAATATGTTGATGAGGGGTTTGAGAAGGATACTGATGGATTTTATTATTCTTTCTGAAAGTAATATTGTAGTCTTGATCGGCAGGGCCCGTTAGGGCCGGGGCCTACCATTTTTTTCCTGCTGGCTCAGTCAGACCCTGAGGAGTATCAGTTAAGTCCCTATGGGAGGAAAGTCTGGACTTGAAAGCATGGGTTTAAATGTCAAAAGCACATGTAGCACTGTTATTTTAATAATAGTAAGAATATAGATTTGTTGTGCCTTATTTGGAGACCCATTATCCTAAAAGCTCCAAATTATGGGAAGGCCATCTCCCACGCACAAGCACTTTTTAAGCAACTAATAGTAATTTTTAAAAATGATTTCTTTTCTCAAGTGATAATTTTGTACACTGAGCTGAGGGTTGCCGATTGTAGCGGGAATTGTCGACATACAGCTTCCAGGCTTGATGTTCTTAGGGTATTGTGTTCACATTGCTTTGCTTGATGTTGTATATAGTTAGCCAATTGTACAGCTCTGAACCTTTCTTGTGGTGGAGGTTAAAAATGTTTCCATTATTTCAGTAGAGTGAGCGGTTTGCCATGTTTGGTCGGTGAGTACAGAGTCGTTACCCCTTTGCTGGTCCGGAGGGCCATTTCTTTATGTACAATAGCATCTTGGTACAGTGTCCAACTGGCATCTGGGGCCACTGAAGAGCTTCACCCCACCCGCCTCCTTTGCTGAGGCGCTAATAGTGGTCATTCCGAAGCCGGGTAAAGATCCTTCCCTTAAAGATCCTTCCCTTAAAGATCCTTCCCTCTGCTCCTCATACCGCCCCATTTCTCTAATCAACACAGATGCCAAAATTCTGGCGGTGAGGCTCCAACGGGTGGTCCCTGACCTTGTACATCCTGATCAATCAGGCTTTATGCCCGGGAGATCCACTGACATTAATCTAAGGAGACTCTTTACCAACCTACAAATCCCTCACTTAGAGACGGGCACCAGAGCTGTGGCCTCCCTTGACTCCGCCAAAGCTTTTGACTCAATTGAATGGGGATACCTATGGGAGGTCCTGTCCAACTTCGGCTTTGGCCAATCATTTTTAAAGTGGATCAAGCTGTTATACCAACGTCCCACAGCAAGAGTCAGAGCAAATGGGATTACATCTCTCCCATTCTCTCTGGAAAGAGGGACTCTTCAAGGCTGTCCCCTCTCACCAATATTATTTTCCCTAGCAATAGAGCCCCTAGCCATACTGATCAGAAACACCCCGGGTATTAAGGGCCTTATGTACAGCAATATCAAGGAAAAAGTATCACTATATGCAGATGACCTACTAATATATCTTGCAGATCCCAGGGATTCGCTGACCTCTCTGTTGCAACTAGTGGACAACTTTGGCCACTATTCCGGTCTGCGAATCAACTGGGATAAATCAATCCTTTGTCCTGTAGATCCGCTTCAACCACAACCCGTAGTACCCAATATACCTCTGAAGTGGGCCAACCAATTTAAATACTTGGGGGTCTGGATAACTGTGGATTTTACTAAATACATGTCACTCAACCTAGACCCCTTACTCTGGGGCCGCATAAATATAATAAAAATGATATATCTTCCCAAATTTCTATATATACTACACAACGCCCCGGTCTTTATCCCTAAAACCTTTTTTAAGACGCTTAATCAGATTATCCTGCCATTTGTCTGGAACAATCGGCCCCCTAGAATGGCCTGGATGAAACTTTGCGCTCCCCTAACTGAAGGAGGCTTAGCCCTCCCTCACTTTTACCATTACTACCTAGCCTCGCAGATACACTACCTACACTGGTGTTTTATTCATGACCCTTATAATCCAAATATGCAGCTTCAGGCAACAATACTAGGCTCACTGGAAGGACTGAGTAACTTTCCATATCGACACCTTAAAGACACAGGCCCACTACCAACAACCTTAACTATCCCGCATAAAGCTTGGACCATCGCACTCACTCTACTCAAACACCCGCCACCCTTACTTACGTCTAGGCTGCCTCTCTGGGGTAACCAATACTTACCACAACTTAGGTCACTACACAACTACATATATTGGCCTCGCCACAATATCAAATATCTGGGAGATCTAACAGAACACTCAACCTTCCCAACATACGCACAGATCCGAGAGAAAGCTCAACAACCTGCTCTCCCTTTTTACAAATATCTGCAACTGCGGTCAGCGTTCAGGGACCAATTTGACACTCTCACCCCACAGCTCACTTCATTAACAGTGGAGGTAATCCTTCATTCTAACAACTCAGCAAAGCTCACCTCAAATCTATACCAAAACTTACTTTCAGTAGGCCCCAAACCCTTTAATTCCGCACAAATATGGTGGACCTCCCAAATACCAGCACTCACCCAAGATGACTGGGAAGAGGCAACAGACTCTATGTATAACTGTCTCATATCTACTAAAGACAGATTAATACAGTATAAAACCTTTCATCACCTCTATATCACACCATTAAGGCTGCGCCAGATGGGCCGTACCCCAACAGATCAGTGCCCGAGATGTGCAGCAAGCCTTGCTAACTTCTTTCATATGATCGGTTCATGCCCCCACATCGCTAAGTTCTGGTCAGCAGTCACTAAATACCTATCAAACAACCTAGCCTTCCCCAATGTGACTGCACCTGAAACCTGCTTGCTAGGAGTCCTAGACAACATAATTGCCCAAAACAGCTCCCGGACACGCTACAGAATATTATTGTTCTATGCAAAAAAAAACAGTCGCTATGCATTGGATGGGCCCTACCCTGCCCACCATTACAGCCTGGAAGAATTTAGTGAATGTGGTTGCCCCTCTGTATAAACTCACGTACGAAATTAGGGGCGCACCTGACAAATTTGACAAAGTCTGGGGCCCTTGGTGTGATCTAGAGGGTAACTGAACGATCCTGCTCCCAGTTACATAATAAGCCCCCCAACGTCCTCCCAACCTGTTCTCCCACACCCTGAATACACATGTTCAGTAGGGTGATGGATCCAACATGCGGGAATTACTGCCAGCTACACACTCTGTAATGTCATACCTACCCACTCAATATTGGTAACAAATCCTTAAGGTAGACCTGGAAAAGAAAGACTAATGCGTCTTCCTCATTGCATTGTTAAATGTGATGTTTTGTGTTTTGTTTGTATGAAAAGTTAATAAAATACACCTTTCAAAAAAAAAAAAAAGAGCTTCACCCCAGAGGCCCTCCAAACACATGCACCATCTGCATGGATCATCTCAACAAAATGGACTAGGGGGAACATAAGGCTCTAGTCCCACCCAAAAATATTTGTCCACTTGCACTTTTACACTCCCTTTAATCATAATTGCCCACATATGCCAATATGACCACTACAGAAAATGGACAATGAGCACATTAACCCCAGACATACCAGTAAGATCTCTGCATTAATAGATTATGAGCACATTAACTCCAGACATACCAATAAAACTACTGAGTATGCCTATGCTGCTTTTCTTGCTCCGCCTTCCTTTGCTTAGATGAATGTTCTGAAAAATATAAAAAGTTAAAAAAAATATATATAAAAAGAGGGTTATGTGTGCCATAGTAAAGGAGAAACACAGTTTAAGGCAGATGAGCTCACTGGCATTGTTTTCCCAATAGCCACGTTGGCTAGTCTGGCCCTGACTAGGATGCCAGCAAAACAGCAGTTACCTCCTCTGTAATAGCTGGGGCAGCATCTTCTTACATGGAGGAACATTTTATTTGTCCAGATGGCCCTCAAGTTTTGACCAAACAACAATTATTTCTATCCAAGTTTGGAGGCATTTGTTCTGGAGGGCCACTTTCTGATATGTGACATTAAAAAATGCACGTGACTAAAATAAATTGGATCAAAGCCATGGAATCAGTCAGAGAAAGACTCCAGGACAGGAGCTACGAAGAAGAACTGGAGTGGTATCCATGGGCCTAGTACCTGGAGAGCCAGCAGACAGAAAGCACCGCATAGAAACTGACTGAGAACCGGTAACTTTTAACCCTCCTTCTACCCCGTCACCCCCTACCTCTTACACCACTAACCCTATACCCCCATTTCTACCCAACTTACCCTATTACCCTTTCTACTCAATCAACCACAGCCCGATAGAAATGAGAAATAATCGTGAAAACAAAAGGAAAAAAGATGCACAAAGTCAATATGTTATCAATTTTGAAGCCTTTATTATATAAAAGTAAGAAAAGCTGTCTAAATGTTGGACAAATAAGTTGATTGTTCTATTTCTTCTGTTATAAAAATCAATAAAAACTTTCAAATTAAAAAAAAAAAAAAAATTGCAGGTGACTGTCCAGCCATCAAATAACAATTTACTTCAGCTTTCTTTTCAATGATTTTTATTTGCTTTTTGTTAACAATTTACTTCATAAGTATCTGAAATCTGTGAAGAGAGAAGAAAGAAAAAGGTAAAGCAGCCCTTTTATTTCTGAGTTGCAGGGCCGAAGAGAAATAAACCTTATTGGTGTTCTGGTGTGGTTATTGATATTAAGTATCTTCATGTTGAGTAAAACGTTCAGGGGATCTTTCTTAAGGTTAGTTTGTGTTACTGAAAGTATTATATTATAAATCTGGGTCCAGAACCTTCAGACATTCCCACCATATATGCATTACAGAGCCCTTTTGGCCACATCCCCTAAAACATTTTCCATTTTATTGGGGGTTTATTCTGTTTAAGCGGGAGTAAACCATATACCAACGTGTTAAAACTTTATAGGCTCCAGTTTCCACTGGATAGCAATGTCTTGCCATTTGAAAAAAGTTCAGTTTCAGTAATTTTATGGTGGGTTGTGGAAATGTAATGTTAAGGGCTTCCAATTTAGTGTGATTTATCGTTAATCCTGAAATTTTGGCAAAGCTGTCTAATTGGTAAATTAAATTAGTTAGTGAGGTTAGTGGTTAAGAAATTATCATGAGAATATCATCAGCATATAGGCATTGTTTGTGGGTTTGTTGTCCTACTTGTAGTCCAGAGATGTTGCTGTCCTGCTTGATAAGTTCAGCAAGGGGTTCTATGGCAAGCACAAATAAGACTGGAGATAAGGGGCAACCCTGCTTGGTTCCTCTTTCTATATTAATATGATCTGCCATATATGAACGCCTTTCGGTATCACTGTAGGGTAGCAATAAAATATTTTCAAGATTTAAGGAAGCATGGCCCAATTCCCCATTTTTCCAAAATATAGTAGAGGTAAGCCAATGAGATGGAGTTAGACACTTTATGAATATCTACAGCTAGCAACCCTTTTGATTTGATTTGTTGCTTGTAGTATGCTGTAAAGTTCTTCTAATATTGTATGTGGTTTGTCTTTTTAAAACCTGTTTGCTCTAAATTGATTTGTTTCAGTATAAATGTTAGTTGAGCTTTTAAGTATTCGTCATTGCATATATCGCCCGATCTGATCAAATTAAACATGTTTGTTAAGTGAAGTCAGTTGAGAAACCAGTTTTCTTGTAATATAAATAACTTGAGAAGTCATCAGGGCCAGGAGATGAAGCTGTTTTCATGTTTTTTTATTGCTTTTGTTACCTCATCTGTGGTGATTTAGGTGTCTTAAGTTTTCTGATTGTGTAATAGATAATTTTTGGGAGTTGCAAGGTGGAGAATAATTTATTAGCTATTGATGAAGGAAAAGTGTCTGGTTATGCATACTGTGAGGAGTAATATGCAGAGAATACTTGAAGGATTTCTAATGGATTGCTTGTAAGAACTCCTGTTTAGTTCTAATTGTAGTGGGTGGTGGTGTATGATAAGCAGCTTAACTTTCTAGCTCGAAGTGTTCCTACCTTTTTGCTATGGGTATAAAATGTTTGCTTGGTCCATTGAACTGTGTTGTAGAGTTTTTATTCTATTTCTATAATTTTCTGGAGCGTATGCATTTTCTCAGTAGACAATATTTTTATGATTTCACCTCTAATTAAGGTCTTGTGTGCTTCCCAAAGGGTAATAGGAGAGGAAACTGAACCTTGATTTTTTTTTTAAAGTAATTCTCTACAGTTTGCTTAGTTAAAGTTGTAGGGAGTGTGTGGGGGGTCATGCCTTTATATTATATCTGCATTATATTATATATATCTGATAATATAGGTAATGAAGTTTGCAAATGTATTTACAATAGCTATGTCATTGTATTGTAAATAGCTTACAACTCCAATGGAGTGTAGGTGCATTATAATTAAAGGACCTGAATAATGATTTACTTTCAAGAAGGTTTTAAAAAAGGCTGTTTGCTAAGTTTTTGGTGCATAAGTTACCAATGTAATCGGGCTATAAAACAATTCACCTACAGTGGATATAAAAAGGCTACACACCCCTGGTAAAATGTCAGGTTCCTGTGCTGTACAAAAATGAGACAAAGATAAATCATTTCAGAACTTTTTCCACCTTTAATGTGACCTATAAACTGTACCACTCAATTGAAAAACAAACTGAAATCTTTTAGGGGACAGCAGAAACTTTCATCATATGTGCACTGGGGTTCATTTGGAGGGGTGGAACTTGATGGACCTTTGCAAACACAGTACAATAAATTTTTCCATATTTACACAAATCCATTTGATGGCAATATGCAGATTTATTTAATAAGTTGTCTTTAGAAATAATATATATATTATATAGTTGGCTGTTCATGTATTTTTCAATATATAATTGATTGTTTGCAATAGATCCGGTGTTGCTGGTCTTTTCTTCAATATTTAAATTCTTTTACCGTGCACCTGGGACAAGGATTGAAGCGGTGTGCCACCCTTGGTTCGATATATATATATATATATATATATTTGTATTTAAAGCTTTAAAACTGTAGTGCATTTAAGACACAAGCAATCTGCCTGTGACCAATCATAAGGGTTCTCATGGCCACAGTGAGTGGGAAAACGGTTACCTTTGGAAGATTTGCATGTATCGTATCTTTACAAAATGCATGTATCATATCTATAAAATGCTTGACTCTTTTCTGCAAACATGATTTTTTCCATGAGTACTACCTTATTTAAGAAAACAATGCAACATTGTGTAGAGAAAATATCGTTTCGGGTAATATTACTTAATTATTATTTGTTTAATATTACAGTAGATTGTTAATAATTTTTCAATTAATGTATATTTTATTAAACACATGTTAATGAATCCTCATAACCTGGAATACTTATGTACATATGCATTGAAGAATAAATATACTTAATTACATAAATATAACCTTTGGTAACAGGGGGTGTCCCTTGTGTGCCTGTAAATCTTAAAGGGATTCTGTCACAGGAATTCAGCGTCCTGCATTGAAATTCAACAGAGCAAACAGATTTTTTTATATTTAATTTTGAAATTTGACACGGGGATAGACATTTTCTTACTTTCCCAAGTGTCCTTAGCCAGTGTACAACTAAAAAAAAATTATAAATTCAAGAGTAAAATTTTAAATAGTAGTTTAATAGTGATTTTACCTTTAATATTTTTACCTTTAATATTTTAATAGTGATTTTACCTTTAATATTTTACCTTCCAATATTTAAGTTGCCACCAAGCTCTTGCTTTTGAATCCAGCTGAGGGGGAGGTGGGTACTCTTCTTTTACATGACAGTACATGCACCGATCTGCAAATTGGCTTCCATGCGCTTAATAAGTCAATTTTTCAGAAGGAGTAATACATATATATATATATATATATATATATATATATATATATATTAATATAGCAAAAAAGGGAAAGTTGTGCTCAACCACTACATTTTAAACCATTAGGCGGGGGTGCAATGAGGTTGTGAACACAAAATACATATAGACAACAAGAGATCCTCTGCACTCACCCATTATTAATATATATAAGTCATTAAGACATTCTGTGCATTAAGCTAGAAAGAAATGCCATCCCCTTTAAGCAAAACAGGGATTGTTTGTCCATATATTGCAATATACTTCAAGCTGGCCAACTACGTCAAAGTCATCCCTTCTGGCCAGTCCTACACTGACTTATGTGATTCATTAAGAATTCTACTGCTTCAATATACATTTAGCAAAGGGACTATATATACTCGAGTATAAGCCGATCCGAGTATAAGCCGAGGTACCTAATTTTACCTAAGAAAACTGGAAAAACTTATTGACTCAAGTATAAGCATAGGGTGGGAAATGCAGCCGCTACTGCTAAGTTTCAATAATCAAATTATTTAATAAAAGGACACTCACAAGTGCTTACATGACTACCATATTAATAAACACAAGGTATGGGCTGGAAAATGAGGCATCCAACATAAGATAACCATATGCAAGGTTGTAAAGGTTAATATCTCATTTAAGTTTACATTCAGACCTAAGATACGTTATGATAATACATGCGGCTGTTAGCACCACAACATGAACTGTAATACCTATGCCCAATAGGAACTGCATTGCAGAACTGCATAGGAGACAGTATAGGCAGCAATATCACCATGCATCCTTGTCCAACCGGCGCATCAAATACAATAATTTCATTCTATTCTTATAAATTTTGAGCCATCTCCAGTATCCTATATCCAAGCCTTGTGGCTTTCACACTCACACCAAAGTTGCAATAAATAAATATAAATATATATATATATATAAATATATATATATATATATTATACCTGGAAGAGGCCATGATGGTGAACCACTGACAAAGTGCATGAAAACTATAACGAAGTTAACTGCAGATTGGGCGATATATTGTATGTTTCTGCATTTGTCCTACCGGCTCCTGCACCCGCACCTCCCCAGCAAACAAACTCGATGCGCATCCTGTCCCCCCCCCCCCGTGCGGCGCCCAACAAGTACACACACTCGGCACGGGCATGTGTGTGCGCGCCAAGTGTGTGCGCTTGTGGGATGGCGCACGGGGGGGGGGCAGGATGCGCGCCGAGTTTGTTTGCTGGGGCGGCGCGGGGGGGGGGGAAGTCGTGTGTCCTCCTGAGCGAAGCACACACATGGCCGCGCTGACGCAGGACAGGGGCGAAGCACAAACACCCATATGGTTGCCCTTTTATTGGCTAAATGTATATTGAAGCTTTAGAATTCTTAATAAATCGCATACGTCATAAATAAAATAAAAAATTAAAGTTATTTAATCAGTTCTTTCTGGAATTTGAAGGCTGTGTGCAGATAGTTACAGTTATGTAAATGCATACTGAACCTGCATCATGCAGTGCTACCACAGACAGATCAGAAGACCTATGTTTTTACTCCTATTTTATACGATGATTGTACTTAAAAAAAAAAAAAAAAAAATACAAAAAAAAATCTTGTTTCTTTTGCAGGTATTGATTCTATGGAAAATTATGAAGAATTACTGCATCTAATTCGCTACAGGAATTGGAATACGGTCTCTCTGTTTGACAGGAAGTTTAAGCTGATCTGCTCTGAACTAAATGGCCGATACATTAGTAATGAGTTCCATGTTGAGGTGAGAACACCTACCTTACTGTGTAAGAATGTGGTGTGCCTGGAATATTTGCTTATAACCAGGGCCAGAACTAGGGGTAGGCAAAAGAACAACATGCCTATGGTGCAACAATGGGAGAGCGCCAAGCACTTACCTCTTATGTGTACCCCTAGTTCTGGCCCTGGGTGAGGTGAAACATATGTGCCCAGCAGCAAGCACTAGCATTTATCATGTGCAAAAGGTGTTGTGTCTCTTGTCTCTCATTCCATTCAATGCTGTCAGCCTGCGCTTTTAGGCGCACATGGAGCTTGGCTGGCACTGCGCCATTATGCACCCACTAGATATAAATCTTGTTATAAATCACAAGGTTATTTTAAAAAGGTTATTTTATCATGCAAATCAACACATTTTAATTCTCTCTGTATTTGTGACCATGTTGAAGCAGGTTCCAAAGCTGACCTTTACACAAAGAGGCCAGACATGGTGGCTGCTAACTCTGCTGTGCTACTCTCTTATGATTAGGTACTGGGATGCTGGCCTGATTGCTTTTTTGCATGCTCTGCTGACATCCTTGTATTTAAAAATACAAAAAAACAAAACTTATTTCAGGAGATCCAGTTATCTTGAATGCCTTAAATCACATTTTCCTTCCAGCTTTGATACTAACCCTTCTATTAAACCATAGGTTTTTCCTTGCTTACAAGAGGAATTTATTTAAGGGATTTTGCTTTAGTGATTTTGATGGTGTCATTTTTTATTTTGTATTACACTATCTTGCAAATAATTCTACAGTTTGACTTTTTATTTTCACAAATATATAATAATAATAATAATAATAATATATTATATTTATGTATATATATTATATAGTATCACAGTAACATAGTAAATTAGGTTAAAAAAGGTAGTCCAGTTTAACTAGACTAACAGCTATTTTCAACCACTTCTTGAAGCTATCAAATGTATCTGGCAGTACAATAGATTGTACAGGGAGAGAATTCCACTTCACTGTAAAAATACCCTCCTGTCGTCTAATATATAGATATCTAATAGATATGATCCCTGGTAGATTTATACATATTTATCATATCCCCTCTTAAGCGAATCTTTTCCACTGTAAACAAACCCAACTTGGCCAGACTTTCTTCATAATTGAGACCTTCCATACCCATTGCCAGGTTAGTTTCTCTTCTTTGGACCCTCTCTAATTCAATAATATCTCATGTAAGCACTGGAGACCAAAACTGCATTGCATATTCTATATATGGGGCATCACCAGTACTCCATTAACTGAAAGAATGAGCCCTCCTTCCATGATATATGCCCTTTTTAATACAGCTCAGAACCTTGTTTGTCCCTCCAGCTGCAGCCTGGCATTGCTTGCTACAGTCACGTTTATTATCTACAAAGACTCCCAGGTCCTTTTCTATTGTGGATTTGCCTAGTGCAGTCCCATTAAGAGTATAAGTGACGTATACATTTTTAAATCCCAGGTGCATGACCTTACAGTTATCGACATTAAATCTCATCTGCCACTTAGCTGCCCAGATTGTCAGTTTGTCAAGATCCAGCCACATGCTGGATCGAATTAATTGGGCTCTATAGTTTTTATGTTATCTAAAAATACTGATACATTACTTACAATACCTTCTCCTAAATTATTAATGAACAAATTAATGTTGGCTTAATGCAGAACCCTGTGAGACCCCACTAAGAACCTTACTTCAAATAGAAAACCATTACCATTAACACCTACCCTCTGTATACAATTCTGTAGCCAGTTTACTATCCATGTAAAAACAAGATTACTAAGACCAGCAGGCATTATCTTTAAAAGTAGTCATTTGTGGGGCTTGGTTTCAAATTATTTGGAAAACTCCAAACAAATAACTTCTACTACTACCCCACTGTCCAACTTCTTACTAACCTCATTATTGAAAGCAATCAAATTTGTCTGACATAAATTATCCTTTACAAAGCCATACAAATTTCTGCTCATAATGCCATTCTTCAGACTATAATTTTGAAAGTAATACCTTAACAAGCCTTCAAATAGCTTACCCACCACAGATGTCAAACTTTCTGACCTTTAAATGCCAGGCTGAGATAGTAATCCTCTTGTAAATATAGAGACTAAATCAGATTTCTCCAATCTATAGCTACCATACCATGTGAAAGTGAGAAAATCAGAGGCCTGGCAAAAACTGTACTAAGCTTTCTCAGTACCCGAGAGTGTTTTCCATCTGGCCCTATTGCCTTGTTTACATTAATTTTGAGTAAGCCTGTATGTACCATGTCAACCACTGACTAGTTTGAGAGGAACCATCATTGTTCTCAGAAAATAACTAATTTAGAGCATTTGCTTATTGTATCTAATATAACCACATTATTACCAGTAATGGAGCCACATTTTTAACCCACATCTTTTCACTATTAAAGGAGAAGGAAAGTCATTTTGGCATTTTACTGCCAGTAGATTTGCCACATTAGCCATCTAGAACACTATATTTATTCTGCAGAAAGTTTTACCATACCTGAATAAACAGCCCTAGAAGCTCCCTCTATTTGCTTAAGAAAGTAGCTGCCATTTTAGCTTGGTCTCTGTAATTTTGCTGCAGTTCTAGCCACTGGTTGCTCAGATCACATTTTCTTATGGGGGAGTGAATTCTTGTGAATTCTTATGTGAGGGGGAGCAAAAAAAAGTGAGGGAGAGAGCTGCGCAGACTTGTGCCTTAACTCTGAAGGAGAGGAAGTATAATACCGAACAGCATGTTAACAAAAAAAAAAAAGACCAGAAATCCTTTGTTTCATTTGATAAAGGACTCAGTGCAGCTTTTCTGTGAGTGTTTATGGCTATATTTACATAGACCTTTCTGATAAAACTTACCTAGTTTTTTACCTTCTCTATACTTGACAAATTTGGAGGGCTTAGTCTTAGCCTCTGCCGCAATGCAGTCCTCATTTTCTATCTTTGCCTTTCTAATTGCTGTTTTACAACATTTGTCATAGTGTTTATATTAATTGAGCGCAGCTTCGGTCCCCTCTGACTTTAGATTTTAAATGCCTTCCTTTGTTTCCCCTTAACTTATTTACTTCTGAATTAAGCCACATAGAGTGGTCATTAACACTCTTACATTTACTTCTTAAGGGAATATATTGTAAACAGTAATAAATTAATATCACTTTAATTGCCAACCATTTTTGATATGTTTTTAGCAAAAAAACATAATACCCAAATCTGTGGTCTGAAGTACTGTCCTTAAGAAGCTAAAACTAGCTTTTTGAAATTCAGAGTCTTTGTTGCCTCAGTGTACCAAACATTTTTGCACTAAACATTAAATTCGATGACATGATGGTCACTATTACCCAAGAGTTCTAGCACTTGACATTTGCTATACGTTCTGGGGTAGTTAATTAGTTTTTAGCGATCACTAGATACAGTACAGCATGGTTTTTAGTTGGCTCCTGGAAAACCTGTGACATACAATTGTCATGCTACTAGTTTATAAACTTGTATCCATTCCAGTGTTAAGGGTGAAAACACACTGGGCGATTTGTATACTAATCTATGGAAGCTAAATCGCCAGATTAGTTGTCATAACTGGGTTTTTTTAAAAGTTGTGCTGACTTATAGCTCCTTGTCTTAGCCCTAAGCACAGCATTATGCAAATTCTTTTAGGCAGCTACTGCCTTAGCTATTCAATTAAAATTTCCCTGTTTTATTCTAATGTTGAATGCTACTCTCACATATTCCAGTAGGTGGAGCATGAATTCAGCATTGCAGACAACATCTATGCTAATTTTACCTTTAGGAAGCTGTGACAGCTTTCTGTTGTCAGGAGTCATTACCCATTCCTGTATATATTAAATTTGACACTAAAGTTCTCACTTTCATTCACTGAATAATGTATTTAGAATGTGAGGATATTGTTCTTGGAATTCACTGTACCATTGTTTTTTTGACAGCAGATTGTAGCTAGAAGGGAATCTAATGAAATCATGTAGCTTACTATTCTCTGACTGAAAATGTGCATTAGAAAATTTTAATAACCTGTACTAGCAGTGTTAGGCAACTTCTATAAGGGCCCAAGTCACACACTGCATTTTTCTACTGGCAGTCAGCAGCAGCCAAAATCATACCTCCCAACTGTCCCGATTTTCACAGGATAGTCCCGAATTTGATAGCTCAACCCACAGTCCAGATACTTACTGAAAGGCCCCTCATTTCTTTTTGATCTGCTGCACTGAATGCTAAAAAAAATACAATGTTTCTCATAATTACCGTATATAGTCGAGTATAAGCCGACCCGAATATAAGCCGAGGTACCTAATTTTACCTAAGAAAACTGGAAAAAAGTATTGACTCGAGTATAAGCCTAGGGTGGGAAATGCAGCAGCTACTGCTAAGTTTTAATAATCAAAATAAATACCTAGAAAATTACACTAAATGAGGCATCAACAGTAAATTAGCTCTGTATGTGGAGAAGAGGGTCAACAAAAACAATATGGTATCAACAATGATAACTTACGAGTACTACCCCCTTAGCTCAATCAGCAACCAAGCTAAAACACAAAGAGTTAAAATCCTTCAAAACTATATATAGTTTATATAGAATATAAAGTGCAATGTCTAGTGCACAATGAGATAGGTGAGGATGGTAGATGAAGATGAATTTAAGAGCGAGCCAGGGCACTGGAGGGGTCTGGTTGCAGGTGGCCTAATTTGCACACAAAGGAGAGAGGGTGCTTGTCTGGAGGGACCCATGGCACCCGACGCAAGTATAAGACGAGGGTGACTTTTTCAGCACATTTTGGGTGCTGAAAAACTAGGCTTATACTCGAGTATATACAGTAAGTAATTTTTGGCAGATAGCCCAGAAAAGTTAACAAGCAACACCTGCACTTAGATACAGCTTAAAGGACAATTTCACCTTTTTTAGCAAAACTGTAATAACACATAAACAAGACCCAAAAACCCCCAGAAATGTGTTCAAATTTAAATAACCTGCCAGATTTTTTTAAATGGGATTGGTATTTTGGGGATGTGGTTGCAAAAATGGGTGTGGTCAAAAAAATTGCCACTACATGCAGCATTTCTTTTTGTCCCTCTTCACATTTTTTTAAATGTTGGGAGGTATGTAAAATGGCCCTATCATCTCTCCTAATAATGTAAAAGGAATACTGTCGCTGAAAACAATTATAAAAAAATAAACCCATATCAGTTAATAGTGCAGCTTTAGTAGAATCCTGCACTAAAAACCTGTTTTGTAAAAGTGCAAACAGATTTCATATTTCCCCAGGTGCTCAAGGCCATGGGACTTGTGCTCTGATAAACTTCACCATTTACTGTTAGGCTTCGAGTTGGAGTGATATCACCCCCCTCCTTTCCCCCAGCAGCTGATCAGTAGAGCAATAGGAAGGTAACAAGATAGTAGCTTCCTGATGCCTCTACTAAAATATTTAGCTGCCTGGACTGTTAGGACCTTCAAGGGCAAATGGCACTGATGGTTCTGTCCTAAATGATAGTGAGTGGGTAACTAGGAAAAACTGCCTATACTGCATCCCTGTACTTTAGGATGACTTCAGACAATTCTCTGTCAGCTAAAATACACTGTGGAAAAACTGCCCCATGTGCCATTAGCCTCAATTAGTTTGTATAGTAAAGGAAATATACAGACCGTATGTACTTGTTACTAATGGCACATTGATTTCTATTAACAATAACTCCAAATCCTAAATTGTACAGTTAGGGGTAAGAAGTAGTGGTACCCGAAATACATATACTACAGTGAGAGACAGAGTTTAGTGGTACCCAAAATCATTAAGTATTGTGGGATCTTTAGCCCAAATACTTTAATACAATGAGAGGCAATGATTTGTGACACCCCAGACCCACTTACCCTTCCAAAAAGCAGGTTTCCTGAAACCTGGGTAAGATTTCAGCATTGTTAAGATCAAAGTGAAGCTATAAATCGTTTGCATTGCTAAATGTGCTCACTTGTCCCACCTAGTGGTAGACATGAGAATAGCACCCAAGAAGGATTATGTGACTAGGGTCGAATTGAGAGTACATCAAAAGCAGTTACTGTATATTGTATAGTGCTGGCTACTACTAAAAGCTCTGAATCAACAAAGTGACCTGAGATGGCTGCCTACACACCAGCATTACAGGGAAAAATACATTTGTTCAAGAATAAAATTTCAGATGGTAAAGTGTATTATTTGCAATTTAAACCATTTAATTTAGAAATACAAAGTTCACCATAAAAATCATGGCAGAATCTCTTTAAATGAAAAGCAATCTGAGTGACCCCTAAACCTCTGCCATTCACTTTGGGTTTTGGTCTGGAAATGCACAGCAATTTCTTCACTGGCGATTATACTCAGAGTATATTTCCCATGACAGTATTAAGTTAAGTTTTTTTTTTTTCAACTACAATTTTAGCTTTACATAGATATACAATGTTCTTATATTAGTTGTAGTACATACATCTGTAAAAAAATGAGGATAGAAGAAAAAGGGACAAAGTTAAGAAATGTAGGACAACTAGATACTATCATGTGACAGAAAACTCACCCAAACTAGTTACTGTGGTAAAAGAAACTACATAAATATGGAAGGACTTCTGAGCAAAGTCAAAGCATTGGGGTGATAGCAAGAATTTGTACAAGTGCACAAGTCACATGTGGATGAAACATTTGTGGTTAAATTTGAGATACAATATCGGAATAGTAAAGGGGTGGGTTTATGTGCAAGTTACTCGGCAAATTAAACTGAACTGCTATATAGCATTTTGGCAGGTTTCATTTAGACCAGAAGGTTTAACTTTTAAACTTAGATCTACTTAAGAAAGCTCAGGGGCAAGTACAAAGGTGCCAATATATTTACAGTTATAGGACCTATTATCCGGAATACTTGGGACCTGGCAGTGTTGGACTGGCCCACAGGGATACCAGGAAAACTCCCGGTGGGCCCAGGTGTCTGTGGGCCCTCCTGCCTCTTTCCATTTGACCTAATTTATGGTCATTCCCTATTTCTTTATGGGAACACAGAGACTAAGTATACAGAAGAATAGATTATAGTATGTAAATATAAAAGACTAGGAAAATATAGAGGTTGAGTCAGGAGAGAATGAAAAATAGTTTGGAGAGTGGGCCACATGGTCTAGGGTTTTCTGATGGGCCCCTGGTCATCCCAGTCCAACACTGGACCTGGGGTTTCCAGATAATGGGTCCTGCCTGTCATTTTGGATCACAATACCTCACGTCTACTAAAATAATTTAAGCATTAAATAAACTCAATAGGATTGTTTATACATCAATATGAATTAATATTGCATGCAGCTTAGTTAAAGGGGAGCTTCACCTTTAAAGGGGTTGTTCACCTCTATTACTCTCTACACCATACTAAAAGTTAATTTAACCCTTTAACTGCCAGCCAATTTGGCCAAAGTGGAACTTTTATTGCCAGACTGTTTTTGAATTTTTTGCGCTCTTTCACTTTTGGGGCCTTTCCTAGGGGGTACTTTTAGTTTACCTGAGAAAACAATATATCTAAAGCATCTTATCTCCCACATATCATTAGGTACCAAGATAAAACACCCTAAATATGAATGCTGGGGGTCCATTAAACAGTTTGATGCCCAATGTGCATAGGTGTACCTTAAAAGATGCAGGTTGAGGGTGTGGCCCCATTGAGTTATAATAACAATATGGTTACAGCGGATACAGAAAAGGAAGATGTGCTTAACCAGTTCTTTTCTTCTGTGTATACAGTAGAGGAGCCAGAGTGCCAAGTCCCACCCAATAGCTGCACTGTTGCCTCAGCTCCAACTACACAGTGGTTGGCACAGGATATGGTGCTTAAAGGGTTACACACGATAAATGTAAACAAGGCACCTGGGCCAGATGGAATACACCCTCGGGTACTGAGAGAGCTAGGGGCAGAATTGCAGTGGCCCTTGTTTCTGATATTCTCAGACTCTCTTTCATCAGGTATGGTACCTAGGGATTGGAAGAAGGCGAATGTCATTCCCATATTTAAAAAGGGAGTAAGATCTCAGCCTGGCAACTATAGGCCTGTAAGTTTGACATCCGTGGTGGGCAAGTTATTTGAAGGCTTGTTAAGGGATCACATTCAAAATTATGTAGTGGAGAATGCCATTATGAGCAGTAATCAGCATGGCTTTATGAAGGACAGGTCATGTCAGACCAATTTAATTGCTTTTTATGATGAGGTAAGTAAGAAGCTGGACAGTGGGGATGCAGTAGATATAATCTATTTGGATTTTGTCTTAGTGAAGTCGTTTGCACATGGATAGAAAACTGGCTACAGGATCGGGTACAGAGGGTGGTTGTTAATGGTACATTCTCTACTTGGAGTAAGGTTCTCAGTGGGGTCCCTCAGGGTTCTGTACTGGGTCCACTTTTGTTTAATTTGTTCATAAATGACTTAGGGGAGGGTATTATGAGTAATGTATCAGTGTTTGCAGATGACACAAAACTCTGCAGACCAGTCAATTCTATCCAGGATGTGACATCCCTGCAGCAGGATCTTGACCAACTGGCAATCTGGGCAGCTAAGTGGCAGATGAGATTTAATGTGGATAAATGTAAGGTCATGCACCTGGGATGTAAAAATATGCAAGCCCCGTATACCCTTAATGGGACTGCACTAGGCAAATCCCTAATGGAGAAGGACCTTGGAGTCCTTGTAGATAATAAACTTGGCTGTAGCAAGCAATGCCAGGCAGCAGCTGCAAGGGCAAACAAGGTTTTGAGCTGTATTAAAAGGGGTATAGATTCACGGGAGGAGGGGGTTATTCTTCCCCTTTACAGAGCGCTGGTAAGGCCCCATCTAGAATATGCTGTTCCGTTTTGGTCTCCAGTGCTCAAACGGGACATTATTGAGTTAGAGAGGGTCCAGAGAAGGGCAACTAAGCTGGTAAAGGGTATGGAAAGTCTCAGTTATGAAGAAAGACTGGCCAAGTTGGGTCTGTTTACACTGGAGAAGAGGCGCTTAAGAGGTGACATGATAACTATGTATAAATATATAAAGGGATCATATAATAACCTTTCTAATGTTTTATTTACCAGTAGGTCCTTCCAACGGACACGAGGGCACCCACTTCGTTTAGAAGAAGGGAGGTTCCATTTAAACATTCGGAAAGGATTTTTTACAGTGAGAGCTGTGAAGTTCTGGAATTCCCTCCCCGAATCAGTCGTGCTGGCTGATACATTATATAACTTTAAGAAGGGGCTGGATTCTTAGCAAGTGAGGGAATACAGGGTTATGGGAGATAGCTCTTAGTACTAGTTGATCCAGGGACTGGTCCGATCGCCATCTTGAAGTCAGGAAGGAATTTTTTCCCCTCTGTGGCAAATTAGAGAGGCTTCAGATGGGGTTTTTTTGCCTTCCTCTGGATCAACTAGTAGTTAGGCAGGTTATATATAGGCATTATGGTTGAACTTGATGGACGTATGTCTTTTTTCAACCCAACTTACTATGTTACTATGTTACTAAGCATATGGCATGTAGGGGTAAAAAATTAAAATATCCCCATATGGTGTATAATTTCTGTTATTTCAGTTACTGCAAAATCAACACATTTACTGCATTTTATGGGCGTAATGCCACGAAAAATTATCAAAACTATGAAAATAGTGTTTATGAATTTTCTCGTCAGCCAGTTTCTGCAAACAAAACCCCTTACTTACAAATTATGTGTTATAATACCAACTAACTGTAGAAAGTAACAGAAACCCCTGAAAACCCTATAGTTTTGGAAAGTACACATTCTGACAAACCTAATGTGGGTAAAGACACCTTTCTACACCAAAATACCAATCTGCACAGCTTTCCTGAAGTTAGCATCTTTTTATGGCCTTTCTGAAAATCACCTAAAAATGGTGCAATTTGCCACATTTATCTTACACAATTTCTTACATACAAATGTAAATCACTCCAAATATGAAAGCCAATGATTTACTGAACAGTTTGATGCCCAATATGCATAGATTTACTTAAGTATGTGGTTATGTACAGACCAAATTAAAGTAATGCATGTGAATTTTCTAGCCTGCCAACTCAGTTTCTACTAACAGAGCCCAGACTGCATATTATGTGCCGTAACACCCCTTAACTGTACGGAGACCCCCAGAAAACCATATATTTTTGAAAAGTACACATTCTGACAAATCAAACATGGGTAAGAACATCTTTCTACACCAAACTACCAAACCAAAAGCTGTCCTAAACTTAGCAGTTTTGACGACATTTCTGAAAATGTTGCAATTTGCCACATTTATTTTACACAGTTTTTTACATACAATGTCAAATTACCCTAAATATGAACACCAGAGGTCTGCTGAACAGTTTGATGCCCAATATGCATCGATCTACCAAAGTATGTGGTTATGTACGGACCCCAAATGAAAGTAGCGCATACAGGGGTGGCCAAGCTGCCCCCCCATCCCCGTGACTGCGCATGTGCGCCAAAGCACACGCAGCAGGGTTGGGGGAGGGGGTGTCGCGATGGATCATTGTCCCCACAATGACTAAAGAGAGCATACCAGGGGTAGCCAGGAGAAGCTCCTTCCTGACGCCCCCCAATAGTTGTGCCCTAGGCAGCTGCCTCTTCTGCCTACCCCTAGTTCTGGCCCTGAGCGCATATGAATTTTTTCACCTGCCAACTCAGCTTCTGCAAACAGAGCCCCCAACTGCATATTATGTGCCAAAAGACCCCCAGAAAATCATATATTTTTGAAAAGTACACATTCTGACAAATCCAAAACAGTGAAAAAACAACCATGCAAGTGTAACTGCAATAACATTTTTAAAAAATGAATTACAATTTGGCAAATCAATGAAATAACAAAATAACACACTGTGAAATAAAGATTTTTTTAGGGGAAAAACAAAAGACAAAATGATAAAATAAGGAACTAAAAAAAAAAAAAGAAATTATATGTGTGCATGTTTGTGTATACTTGTGTGTACACCTCTAAAAAGTGTATGAATGTGTGTATGTATCTAGACAAAGGAATATCAGTGCTAGAAACCAACATACGATGAGTACATAATTTGTTTTAAATGCAAAGTGTATGGATAAGGTCTTTAAGTAGTGCATAGACACAGTTTACTCTTGCAACCCCATTTTCCATAATGGAGCCCAGATTTTGTGTAATTTGATTACACAATTTTAACACTGTTTTATTTCCATCCTTATGGAAATGGGACTTAAAAATGATAGATATTGAAGTCTGAATATATCCACGGTTAAATGTGAGCTTGTCAGTTGTAACAAGTTGCCTTAAAGGAACAGTTACACCAAAAAATGAAAATGTATCAAAATAATTAAAGGATAAGGAAAGGTAAAAACGAAGTAAGCTTTATCAGAATGGTCTATGAAAATACAGCGATAAACACTCACAGAAAAGTTGCACTATCATGGTCCTCAATAAAAAGAAACACAGGAATTCTCCTCCTTTTTTTTGTAAACATGTTCTTAGGGTATCTGACTTCCTCTCTCAGAAAAATCCTTCATTCCTGGGGCCAGAGTGTGCACAGTTCTCTCCTCCCTCCTGCTCTTCCCTCCCATAAGAATTCATAAAACTCACTCCCCCCACCCTTAGGAATGTGTGATCTGAGCTCTTTAACGGCTAAGCTGTAAGCAGGAAACTATGAGAACCAAGGCAGCTGCAATCTTAAACAAACAGAGAAAGCTTATAGGGCTCTTTACTCAGGTATGGTAATGCTCTCTACAGAATAAATGTAGTGTTCTAGGTGGCACTAATGTGGCGAATCTATTGGCAGTAAAATGCAAAAATTCCTTTCCTTCTCCTTTAATATTTCTCTAGCGGACCTCCTGTCAGTGCAGACGTTGGGTTTTTTTTTCTTCATTCACCTCTGGAGGCAGGACAGAAAGTTGATGACTCCTGGTCCCTCGTACTGTATATGTCAGTCAGATCCACCTTCTACCATTGGTTCTTTGCCCTGCCTCAGAGTTGAAGGACAATATTTATTGCTTAATATGGTTTCTCTCTTTTTATTATCATTTTCAATCTGGTGATTTCACGAAGAAGACTCCAGGACCATAGTGCAAAATTTCCAGACTAGTTGGACACGCAGAGCTGTTCTTCTGTGGAATTATCTGAGCACATATGCAGCCTTCCAGGACACGCAGGGCTGTCCATTAATGATATTTGGTCTGACTACTCCTGCTGGATACATACTGACATTGAAAGATTACTAGAGCATGCAGACCTGCTCAAACAGTAATCCTGGCACGTGTGAGCCTGGGCGCACAACCTCCAAAGCATGCAGAGCTGCTTAATGTGGAGTTGAGGAGTTTCAGTGTTCTGCCCTGTGGTGGTTACAACTAGGAGAAGGCTCTAAATATCTGCTATTGCACTGCCTCAAGGGGTGCGTCAGTGGCCAGAGAGTGAAGTTATTCTCGATATGTCATTTCACAGTAGGAGTTTGGTTTATTAAATGAGCCGTGCACATATCCTAGTTGCCAGGAAACGTTTCAGGAAGTTTTGTGTGCAGTAGGTTTTCTGCCAAGGAACAGATTTGCATAACACGATCACACTGCACCTTGCTAAACGTTCTTAGAATGCTAACAGCAACGGTGGCCACAGGCTCTCCCTCTTCACAGCAGGTTTACCACATTTGCCATACAATCAACCACATTGACACTGCAGACTAGTAACCCTGTGAGTATTATAATGGAGGAAGCTGACTCACTGAAAGGACTGAAAGCTGTTGTTCGGACAGAAAAAAGGAAAAAAAAAACAGATACGCTGCCTTAATGTAAGACATGCGCTACTTAAAAAACTGGAGAGAAATTATTGCTCTGATCGTAAAACTACAAGAAGGACTTCAGCTTTACAGGAAGCACCTGTCCTATCTCCACAACCACCCTGGACACAACTACAAAAGGGTCCCAATTTAATACTCTGTGAATAATACACTTCCACTACCACCTGCCACGCAACCATCCTTGGCAGAGCCCACCACCCCAATGCCATTGGACTAAGGTCCAATATCCCAAGAACCAGCTCAGGTATGCCACAGTTTGAGGAATTTCTACAGTGGATAATGAACTCTGTCCTACCACCACATATGCAGGCGGCACAAGAACAAAAAAGACGTAAAGCCCCAGCCACTTCCACTTCCCCCTCAGATTCTGAGGAAGGCCTAGCGGCAGACTCAGAGGAGGAGGAAAATGTCACTGCAGCTGACATATCTGACCACCAAGACCTCCTCAGCTAACCCTGAGACATCCAGAAACTGCTCAGAGACATGATGCAGACTCATGTAGCATTGTAGGATGAAACAGTAGCACTTTCCAAACCAGATAAGCTATTAGGGGCTTCCCAATTTTTAACTCTATAACACTGGCAATAGAGACTGAATGAGGGCAACCAGAGCAACGTATTGCTTTTAAACAGAGTCTTTTTTAAGACCTATCTGCTACAAGATGAACACCAAAAAAAAGTAGGACAAAGCCCCAGGTGGATTCGGCAGAAGCATATTTTAAAGATCCATTAGACCGAGGCATGGAGTTGGTATTTGGAAGGTCTTATGTATAGGCAGCAGCCATACTTAGACCTGCATATGCAGGCCTAGCTTGTACAGCTAAACATTGGGCACAGGAATTGGTCCGATATACACCTTCCTCAAGGCAGCAGCTCCAAACAGCAGACGATGCAATGGAGGTGGTAAAGCTAGCTGCTCAAACTACAACCAAGAAGGTAGTGGAAAGTCCCGCCTTATGGCTGTGACCCGATTTAAAGCAAATGATATCCAATGTCACCTTTTTACCTCCAGAAAAAGACACAACCAACAGATACTCCAGGAGGAGACATATTTTCTCTCCTCTCGTATTAACTCCGGGGCCCCCTAACTGACAAAAATCAAAATAGTGTCAAATCATCATGGAACTAACAGGGCTGGAACAGCAAAAAACCCACCACCTCTTAAACTACCTCTGCCTGACTGGAACCAACAAACCATCACACACTTTGTGGGGGGCAGATTACAGGCATTTTTCAGGATATGGGAAACACACGTGACTGGGTACTGAGCATTATTTTTTAAAACTAAAAGATACCATTTCCCTGCCTCTCTTACCAAGGAGATTTATCCTTTCTTCTACAGGGACTCACCTACTCCCACAGGCAGTCAAAACTCTCTTGTTGACTGGCGTGTTAACAGAGGCCCCAGACACAGAGCGTACAAAGGCTTCTATTTGAATATCTTTTTAGTTTGTAAGAAGGAGGTCCTATGAACCCTGTGGTCTCAAATAAAAAATTCAAGATGGAATCCGTCCGGTCAGTGATAGCAGCCATAGTACCACAGATCTTTATGACTTCTGCATTAAGATTCTCAGAGATTTCTCAGATTTGCCATTAACAACAGTCACTATCAATTTACAGCAGTACCCTTTGGCCTATATACTTCTCCACACATATTTACTAAGGTGCTCACCCCAATAATTGCCTACCTCAGACCCTTGGGGGTCCTTGTCATCCCGTATCTACATACAAACTTGCTTTCAGGTACAAACATGGTTGACTAATAAACCTGTAAGGAGGCCCGGGCATGCGGCACACGTACTTACATCTATGCACACCGGTTCCCGGGCTCCTCCATTTAGGCGCGCTCCCCAGTTATGTGCATCGCTGTGTCGTGACGTCACTTTTGCTGCCAAATTTTAATTTAAAACTGGTTTCTTGTTTGTTTTGAATCGCCTAAGCTGGTTCTGTCTTCCTACGTTCCTTGCTAAGCTCTGTATTGATTGACTACTTGGTTTTTGACTTGCCTGACCTTTTGATTACAATCCTTGCTGCCTGCCACTGACCTTTGCCTGACTTTGACTTTGATTCCATCTGATCCCTCCTGTACCGCCTTTTGGAAAATAACCTTGGCCGTGAGTAAGGATCCCTGTCTATCCTGCTGCAGAAAGCCTGGGGCCCCAAAAGGGCATCGTGAACACTGGGGTCAGCAGGGCTCTCCTGCCTCACTTAACAGGTTATTCCCTGGTAGTTTCGGGCTCCTATATATACAGTCCATAACAAAACCACTGCAAGAGCTCACTCAGCCCAAGTCAGACCATACTCTTCCTAGGACTGCAATTCAACTCCAGCACCCTTGCCACAGGACAAAGTGCACTGGTTAATAACCACGACCCAGTCCTTCCTAGCCAAGGTGATGGTCTCGGCCGAGGACTGTCTACGTCTGTTGAGCTTTATAGTTTCTGCATTGGAGGCGATCCCATCTGCCAGATTCCATCTATGACCTTTACATCGTAACTTTCTGAAACATTGGAACTGGAACTACAAAGACCTCCAACATACAGTTGTGACCACGAACGCAAGCCTAAGACGCTGGGGGGCAGTTTACCAAAACCCACCTCTTAAGGGATTTGGTCTCAGAAGAAGAGCACTCTACCCTTCAACAACCTAGAACTTCAGGCAATGGCTTTGGCATTGGAGGGCTGGTCCATGCTCCTCAGGTCACACCCAGTCAGGGTACAATCAGACAATGCCACAGCAGTGGCATATGTCAACAACCAGGGGGGCACACAAATCGGCCTAGCCATGCAAGAGGTATCCCGAATTCTTACTTGGGCAGAGCGCACTGTACCCAGCATCTCCATAGTCTCTGGAGAACTGTAAAACGGACTATTTAAGAAGAATGAAAATTGACCATGGGGAATGGTCCCTCAACACCGAGGTGTTCCACCAGCTAGTCTGCAGATGGGGAACTCCAGACAGGGACAACCTGGTATCCAAATGCAATGCCAAGAACAAGGGACCTGGGTGCAGCATTTGCAGATGCCCTGGTCATCCTGTGGAACTTCAGGATGGTGTATGCCTTTCCACCATTGGCCTTTCTACCCAGAATAATCAGGAAAGTAAAGAACAGCACCACCACTACCATCCTAATAGCTCCAGACTGGCCGAACCAAATGTGGTACACAGATTTGGACCTTTTTTTAGGCTTCTAGAGCTTCTTAGTTCTTTAATTGGGTGCACATGCACAGTAGAGTGAGAAACTGAGCTTTAAATAACCAGGCTGATTTAGTATGGGCACAGGGACCTCTCTTCTTGCTATTTACTCTGTTGTCTCTCAGTCTCCTCTCTGTCTGTATCGTATCCACCAACTGAGCTTAACAACCAAACTGAAGGTAGAAGGTGAAGCCAACCGATATATAGAATGGAACTTTGTCCTGCCTCCAGAGGTGAATGAAGACAAAACTCCTGATGTCTGCACAGGCAGTTCGGGCCTATGAGAGAAGGATTTTCCAGTGAGTCGAAAATCCCCTTATTATGTACTATTGCCCTGCATGGGTAAAAGTTTTGTGTTTGCTTCAGAAACACTTATATAGGTTATATAAATAAGATGCTGGGCAGCCATTCAAACTGAAAAAAGGAGAAAAAGGCACAGGTTACATAGCAGATAACAGGTAAGACGTATAGATTCGTATTGTATTCTACAGAACTTGTCTGTTGTTTGGTTATGTAACCCGTGCCTTTTCTCCTTTTTTCCTGCTAGAATGGCAGCCCCCATGGCTACACAGCAGCTTATTAATGTTGCTATACTATAGTATTCTTTCTGAAGCAAACACACAACTTTTACCAGTGCAGGGCAACAATACATTATATTTTAATTGTTTTCAACAATTTTTATTCTTTTAGTTGTTACTAACTGTTCCTTTAATTTTTGATGTCCATTCACAACAGGTTTTGTTGTTTTCTTTTAGCTGTAATCAGTAAAAAAAAGTAGGAAATACAGCAATGTTAATCATGGGTTTGGTAATGGTTAGCCACTGTTTCAGTTAACACCTATTATCATTATTCAGCTCATTTTGTATTGCCCCCATGCCAGGTGAATGTCATCCACACTGCCAGCCATGTTGAGGTTCCAAATCATATTATGGCTCAACCCCAATTTGTTCATCCAATGCATCCCCTTTTTGGAGACTTGACTGGTCACAACATAGCTAACCCTCATGCTTCATCAGGTAAGACAATTAATGATCCACCCCTTATAAATGTTATCCAATTTAACAAAAAAATGATTTTTCCTATTTGCCTGATTGTAGTATGGTTAGTCTCATGCCTGTTAATAGTTTTGCCTCTAATTTTCTGCTGATAATGCAACCTTTTTACTTTCAGATGCATTTCCATAAATGTATTTACCAACTGCCAAGCAATTGTTCAACATCTTTTTCACTTAAAGGAGAAGGAAAGGCAAAATTTATTAAGCATTTATTAAAAAGTACTACTATTGCTGTGTAAAATCGCTATATTCCTGGCTTGCCTAATGAAAGAATTACAGAGATACACATACTAGAACTTACATGCTTGTTTCAGTGAACGGCGCCGCCATCTTATCCAGCGTGTCTCTATGGGCTGAAAAGCACAAGCCGGCTCCCTGCTCCTGTAACAAAGTTTCTGCAGCTCCACAAACCCCCCCGCTCCTGCCACAAACAATCTCCCTCGCAGCACCAGCCCACCCCCCCCCCTTTCCTCCTCCTGCTTGTGAGAGAACTCAGCAACGCTGCGTCGCCATGGCAACCGGACGCTTCTGCTCTCTGTCTATGCGCTGCCTGTAGAAACGAGTCCTCAAGTCCTGGAAAAAGCGAGGCATTATGGGAATCTTCTCTACCCAGCTCAGCGTTTTTTTGGCTTCTGATCTTCTGAATGGGTGAAGTATGGGGAGACTTAACTCTTTATTAGCCTTTCCTTCTCCTTTAAGTGGCATTTCCTTTTTCTGCTGCAAAATCTTTGCAGAATTAGTTTTTTACAACATTCCTGAAAAGTCTTTGCTTGATATATTATTTGCAGGTTTCCTAATTACTGTGAACCATGATCACTAATATTCAGACATATACTTTTACCTACCCTATTAGTAAATTCCATTTAGAGCCTTGGTCTTCTTTGAAAGCAAAATAATCTCATAATACTAACAGTTACATGCAACCCTTATTAAGGATCCCTGATTCCCCTCCAGGCTTAAACTACAGCGCGTTCCAGTGGTTTTACATGTGCCTACACAGAAAGACCTGCCACTTAGCCACCCAGATTGCCAGTTGGTCAAGATCCTGCCGCAAGGATGTCACATCCTGGATAGAATTGACTGGTCTGCAGAATTTTGTGTCATCTGCAAACACTGATACATTACTCATAATACCCTCCCCTAAGTCATTTATGAACAAATTAAACAAAAGTGGACCCAGTACAGAACCCTGAGGGACCCCATTAAGAAACTTAATTTAAGTAGAGAATGTACCATTAACAACCACCCTCTGTAACCGATCCTGTAGCCAGTTTTCTATCCATGTGCAAACGACTTCACTAAGACCAATAGACCTTAGTTTAGAAAGCAGTCGTTTGTGGGGAACGGTATCAAATGCTTTGGCAAAATCCAAATAGATTATATCTACTGCATTCCCACTGTCCAGCTTCTTACTCACCTCATCATAAAAAGCAATTAAATTGGTCTGACATGACCTGTCCTTCATAAAGCCATGCTGATTACTGCTCATAATGCCATTCTCCAGTACATCATTTTGTATATGATCCCTTAACAAGCCTTCAAATAACTTGCCCACCACGGATGTCAAACTTACTGGCATATAATAATATAGGAATGACATTAGCCAATCCATTCTTCCAATCCATGACATTAGCCAATCCATTCCTCCCAATCCCTAGGTACCATACCAGATGAAAGCGAGTCTGAGAATATCAGAAACAAAGGCCACTGTAAATCTGACCCTAGCTCTCTCAGTACCCGAGGGTGTATTCCATCTGGCCCAGGTGTCTTGTTTACATTTATCTTGTGGGACACACGCTCAGCCTGCATCTTTTTACTATTAATATACTTAAAAATCTTTTTGGGGTTAGTCTTGGCCTCGGCTGCAATACGCTCCTCATTTTCTATCTTTACCTCCCAGATTGCTGTTTTACAACATTTGATATAGTGTTTATATTAATTAAATGGAGCTTCTGTCCCCTCTGACTTATATTTCTTAAAAGCTTTCCTTTTTTTCCCTATTAACTTCTTTACCTCAGAATTAAGCCAAATAGGGTAATTCTTAACACTACATATACTTATTAATGGAATAAATTGAGAACAGTAATAATTTAATATAATTTTAATTGACAACCATTTCTGCTCTGTGTTTTTATCAGAAAACATAATGCCCCAGCCTATGCCCTGAAGCGCTGCCCTTAAAGGAGAAGGAAAGTCAAAATCTATTAAGCACACTATTAAATAGTACTACTATTGCTGTGTAAAAACGCTATATTCCTGGCTTGCCTAATAAAAGATTTACAGAGATACACATACTAGAACCTACATACTTGTTTCAGTGAACGGCGCCGCCATCTTGTCCACCGTGTCTGTATGGGCTGAAAAGCACAAGCCAGCCCCCCCTCCACTCCCCGCTCCTGTCACAAAGATTCCGCAGCTCCCCGCTCCTGCCACAAACCCCCCCAAGCTCCACAAACCCCCCTGCTCCTGCCACAAACCCTCCGCCGCTCGCAGCACCTGCCCCCCCGCTTCCCCCACCTGCTTCTCACAGAGTTCGGCAACGCTGCGTCGCCATGGCAACCGGACGCTCCTGCCTTGTGCGCATGCGCCGCCTGCAGTAACAAGTCGCCAAGTCTTGAAGGAGCGTTGTATTATGGGAATCTTCTCTACCCAGCTCAGCGGTTTTTTTTTCCTGTTTGGCTTCTGATCTTCTGAACGGGTGAAGTATGGGGAGACTTAAGGGCACTATTGAGACAACTGAAGGTATGCCTGTAGCTTGGGATTAACTCTTTATTAGCCTTTCCTTCTCCTTTAAGGAACTAAAATTTGCTTTTCTAAAATTCAAGGTCTTTGTTGCCCAAACATCAAATGAAATAACATTATGGTCACTATTACCCAGGGGTTCAGCCACTTGCACATTTGCTATACGTTCTTGATCATTAGAGAATACTAGATCCAATATAGCATGGTTCCTGGTTGGCTCCTGAACAACCTGTGACATAAAGTTGTCATGCAGCAAGTTTATAAACTTGTTCCCATTTACTGTTCTGGCAGTACTATGGCTCCAGTCAATATCAGGATAATTAAAATCCCCCATTATTATCACTTGCCCCAAACTAGCAGCCTTTTCTATTTGCAACAGGAGCTGAGCCTTCTCTTCTTCGCTTACATTAGGGGGGTCTATATCATACAAATAATCAACAATTTTACCAGTGAAGCAAACAAACATTTATTGGCTCAAATTGTCAAAAAAATTTCAAAAAAAATACCTCATGGTCCCCATACTCCACCCTCCTTATGCACTCCACCATTGGATGCTTCATCAGAGTAGGTGTAAGGAGCATTGGGAGAGCACATTATGGGGACCATGAGGCACTGGGAAATTGTTGATTATTTATATTGATATTCAGGACCTATCAGTGAGACATAACTTTTAGGGCTCTGGCACATGGGGAGATTAGTCGCCCGCGACAAATCTCCCGTGTCTCAGGCGACTAATCTCCCCGGATTGCCATCCCACCGGCGAAAATGTAAATCGCCGGAGGGATGGCATACGCCAATTCCAGGCTGTGTCATTCAGTGGCTTCTAAAGCAAATAAAGTGCTGTCTTGTATAAAAAAAAAGGGCATTAACTGTTGCAATGGGGATGAGACACTGTTGCAAATTCTGTTGCTTTCAAAATATGGTGTAATTCCAATTCTGTAACAAGATAAAGGCTTCTAAATGTCTAAAAATGCAAAAAAAATCAAATTTTTCATAATATAAACACACATACTAGAAACAAAAATTATTTTATGCACAAATATACAACTGATTTGGAAAGTCCCATGTCTCCTGAACGTGCCAATACCAAATATATATAGTTTTATGGAGATTTGTCACTTATATAGGTCAAAAACTCCCAGCAGTACACTACCAAATTTCCAAAGCACTGCTTCAGAAAGCTGCATACTTTAGATTTCAAGGCCAAAAATTCCACTAACAGAAGGTTTATCCCAGAAAATTGTACATTTTTGGAAAGAACAGATAATGGGGAATACAGAATAGACACAACTGTCTGTCTACTCCAAACTATCAAGTCGCAATGCTTTCCTAAAGTTATTGGTTTTTATCAAAATTTGTGATTTTTTTTAAAAATCGCTTCAAAGCTTCCAGTCTATAGTATCTTATCTCCTACAGGTCATAAAGTAACCAAATAAAACACCCTAAATATGAACGCCAGGGGTCCACTGAACAGTTTGATGCCCAATATGTATAGGTTTACCTAAGTATGTGGCATGTAGGGAACATACCCCCATATGATCTATCATTTCTGTCATTTCAGCTCCTGCAAAATCAACACATTTACATCCTTTATGTGGGATAATGCTACAAAAAAAGTACACTCACCCCAGAAAACCATATATTTTTGGAAAGTACACATCCCCCCCGAATCTATAATGGGTAAACATTTCTTTTTGCTCCAAAGTACCAAGCTGTAAAGCTTTCCTAAGTTTGCAGGTTTATATGACATTTAGAAAATCGCATAAAAATTTTGCAATTTGCCACATTTATCTCTATCTGATCTTTATCAAGAAATGTGAAAGACAAATCACCCTAAATAGGAACACCTAAGGTCTACTGAACAGTTTGATGCCCAATATGCATAGATATACCAAAGTCTGCGGTATGTACTGACCCCAAAATGAAAATAGCGCATAAGGATTTCTCACCTGCCAGCTCAGCTTTTGCACACAGAGCCCCCTGTCAGTGTATTATGTGCCGAAACTTCCCCTAACTATACAGAGACCCCCACAAAACCATATCTTTTTGGAAAGTACACATTCTGACAAATCCAACAAGGGTAAAGAGTCCTTTCTACACTAAAGTACCAATCTGCAGAGCTTTCCTAAAGTTATTGGTTTTTATGACATTTCAGAAAATCGCCTAAAAATGTTGCAATTTGCCGCATTTATCTCACACAATTTCTTGCGTACACCAAAGTTACACCTGGCAAAGCTACGCTAAAAACAGATTAGGAACACTTATACAGGGATAAAATGCACAAAAATTGTGCAAATCAGTGAAACAACAAAATAAGTCACATGACAGTGTAATTAGTGGTCAGAATATCTGATCCAATAGTCACGCTGTCAAAATAAACAGTTTTTAGGTAAAAGAAACTAAAAACAAAGTGGTAAAATGAAAAAAAAAAAACAGTGTTTGTGTATACATGTGTGACAGTGTGTAAGTGTGTATATGAGTGTAAATAAGTGTGTAAAAGTGTGAAAAATGAAAAAAAAAAAAAACTGCTAAATTGTGTGCTGTAAGTGAGTGTAAATGTATGTAAGTGTGTATAAATGTGTGTAAGTGTGTAAATGCAAAAAAAAAAACCAAACACCTTACCTGTCCTGAAGACCCAATCGCCTTCTCCTCCAGACTGCAGTGGGCCAGCGCTAGGTGGGGAAGCAGGAAGCAGCAGACGCGATGCGATCGCGTCTGCTGCTTCCTGGGGGGGTCCTGTGACGATCGTGTCGCAGAACCCACATGACAAGCCCCCCTGGCTCGTTGTCCAGGGGGCTGTCATAACTAGAAACTCTCTGCTGTGGCGCCGCTGCAGAGAGCAGCCTTTAAATGCCAACGACGTATGTGACACATCGTTGGCATTTAAGCCCTTTTACTGCCACGACGTATCCCATATATTTGATATCAATTGTTATGTTCTCTCCAAGTGAGTTTGCTAGGATATCAGTATAATTTACCTTTTTTTGCTGTCCTTTTTTTCCTTTTGTTCTTGATTTTAATTGTGTGATGTCAGTAATTAATTGACTATTTAAATTGTGTTTTTTCACTTCGTTGTACGCCTATGGCTAAGTGCGCTTGTGCACAAAACACGTCAGGTGTGATGGTTTTAAGGATGTGAATAAAGATTGAAGTTTTATGATATGCCATGGCGGTTCGGTGTGCTATTGAAGCTGCATTTTGGTTGAATTGATTTAGCTCCTTTGGGCTACGGGTTCGGGGCTTTGTGCACCCAGACCATTCATCAGCATTGGTGAGTCCTCACTGCGTCTTATTTGTGTGAATTGGCTGTGAACTTTCAGGTGACAGCATGGGGTGTATACACCCGGGCCAATGCTCATTTAGGTATTACTATAGTGGGATATAATTTAATAATTTTCTGATTTAGTTATATTAGTTTTATGGCTTTCTTTTTGCCAATTACTAATTTGATTACAAAGAATTTAATTATTTAATTTGAATTTTTTCATTCCAATTTGATTAGCACAGAGTGGGTGTGGTCAAAACACGTCACTGTGCTGCACGTGGAATATCTTTTTGTCCATCTTTTTATTTTTTTATAATGTTTGGGGGGAATGTAACTGCCCCCACCTGCTCTTTCAGTCTCTTTCATCTGCTTTGGCTGCTACAGCGTTAAAGTCACGATTGTTAAACTGAAGGGGACATATTTTGTGAAAAACAAGGATGTGCCAGTGCATTATACTCCTCTAAATATAGAAGGATTGTGCTTAAAAAAAGATGTGTTTTTGGGCAGATTTATTGAGAAATTCCCCCAAATCCTATTAGTCCCACTTTATGGTACATCCTTTCCCAGGCTGTGCAAGAGACTCATTGGCATTCGGCAAACTACAGTGTCAGATAGGACAGGGTTGATGCTGCAAGCGTTAATAAACTCTCCTGTGCCTGGCTCTGTGCTGGTGCCTCCTTTCTTCCCCCTCCACATTTGTCCCTTAGATCTCCTCCTTCACATCTCCCTCCTCCTCTCTCCTCCTTCGTCCCTCAGTCCTTGTACCTTCATTCTCCTCCCTCCAACTTCAGTGCTTGTTCCTCATATCACCCCCAAATTACATTATTTTTCTTTGGTTTTGTCATTTTTTCTTTCAGCCACTGAAATGTAATTAGCGCTTTCCCCCTTTATTAAAATAAAGCCCTGACACGAAATATTAGTCCCATATTCTTACCTGCAAATTAATGATTTAATTCACACTTGTTAATATTTAATTGCATATATACAAATTTTAATTTGACATAGAGTAAATGATCATCTGAAGCACACAATGGCAAACTGTGTCAAATAGTTAAATGACTCTTAACAAATGTGAATAAAATCATCAATATTGTGGTTGTTGATTTAATAAAGATTAAATTACATTTCCATGGTTGAAATAATTTAATTTGGGCCGAGAAGACAGATGGTTTGAAAGAGGCGTGAAAGTGGCCATTTATGTCAGACTGAAAAAACCATCCCTGAACAGAGTAGGGGGCCTGCGACACAGCTTATCAACAACTTACAATGCCGCTTTGACATCCTTATCCCAGCAGTTTCTCAACAATTCACACGTACAGTCAAGTACTTTGAAAGATTAACACCTGCATCACTGACATACCATTGTGACTGGATCATAACTTCTTACACCTGTGAGTTTCAGCCAACACCTAACTGAATAAGTTCTATGGAACCTCTGTAGTAATAAGTCACATCAACTGGACTTGCTGTGTGTTTCTTGAAGACGTTTCACCAGTCATCCAACTGGCTTTCTCAATTCAGAATGGGAATAACTACAGATATAACATGATCTATATGAATGAGAATCTTCACAAACGTTCAATGGAACCATTGTGATTGGATGTATGTGACTGTGTCGGAAGTGGTTACTGGGTACTGCTTACCAATTTAGCAGTATAAAACTGTTAATACAAGTGCCGACTCACTTGTCTGTCTAGGGGCATGATGATAATCTTTAGGCGCGCAATATTTATAGAAAAATAAGTATATTTATTGCTCGTTCAATGAACAATATACAGCATAAATACAGTCACATAAAAATAGAAGCATAGGGAACCAGCATCAGATGTTACAAGGCTGTCCCTCAATCCTAACTGTCTGCAAGTCCAAACATCCAGGGTCTCTTATCCACCTTTTCCCTGGGAAAATCACACCTCCACAAAAAGTGGCTTTGATGTTTTATACTGTTGTTAACACATAAACAAATGCATGCAACCCCCCTGACAATGTAATTTGTAAGCTATTTACCATATAATGACACAACTGTTTGCACAGTTGTGTAGTGTTCTCCTTGTGTTAAACATTATCTACAGTAAATTATGAGATATAATATTATGACCCCCCACACACTCCCTACAGACTGTACTACCCTCAGGGGTTTAAATGCCGGGGAATTCCCTACCAGTCATTTAAACTGAAGAAGCTGCTTTGATGAGTGGTGAAACATTTTCCAAAAAACTTATAAAAGTCCAGTTGTTTGACATTTAATTCTACTAGATGTATATCATGACCTGGATGAATGAGAATCTTCATAGACAGAACAGTGGTGGTGTTTGTTTCTGTAACTCCCTGCATCCTATGACATAGTGTCAGTATCAGATAAGTGACCAGAAGTGAGAATTATATGGGGTGCCGGGAGACTGGGGGAGAGGTGCCAAAATCGGGTAACTCCCGGAATTATAGGAGAGGTTGACAGTTCTGGCTGTGACCATTTCCTGTGGGAGAATGAAGAGACCTTCCCTTCAGAGGCTGGACTGAAATAAAAGCTGTATCTCTGTTATAATGACAGTTTTAGGAGGCTCAAAATATTTTTTTTCTGCATCATATATTTTGAGGAAGGATAAATAATATAACTGAATGAGTGTTATATAAAACCTTGTTTAAAGTTTTAATAAAATTGTTATAAGAGTTAACATGCAAAATCTTGGCAAATCTTTACATTTTTAACATTTTTGTTTGTAGCAGAAAACTGAATGCACTGAATCTACTATTTTGTGATTGGGCCGAACCCTGAATACTTTGTGAAAGATTCAAATACCGAATCTTAATCTCCATATTCAAATAGGAGAGTTAAAGAGAACTGCATGATTTGCACACGGTGGAAATTTTTTAACTTCTGTGTTTGTGACAAAAAGTCATGTGATTTTTCAGATTTAGTTTGACCAGACACATGGATCTTGCTGAATTTGAATCCTGATGAAAAAGTCATGGCCGGATCCCAAACCGAATCCTAGATTTGGTACATTCCTATTTATAAGTGTGTAAAATGCAAAAGTTCAAATATTTTAAATGGAAAATATTGGAATCATGATGTTGACATGGTGCACAAATAACTAAAGAAAGTTTTTTTTTTTTTTTTCCCACAGTTGTCCCCAGCGCTGCTACTATTGTAATTGTAGTTTGTGTCAGTTTCCTTGTCTTCATGATTATACTGGGAGTCTTTCGTATCCGTGTGACCCATCAGCGTGCGTTAAGGGACCAAGAAGGAGGCAAGGAAAATGAGATGGACTGGGATGATTCAGCACTTACAATAACAGTCAACCCAATGGAGGTATGTTATGCACTGACTCTTTCTGGAAGATAACTAAAAATGGAGATAAGCATTCTACCCTAGTACAATTTATTACCACATAATACATATTAACATAATGGATCATATTGACCCTCCCAACCATCAGGTTCAATATTTCCCACTTCATTTGCTGTCAATATTTGTTCTCTTTACTGGGGGGCACTTTTACCTTACAAAGGGAAACATTGTATAGTATATAAATACAAAAAAAAGTTAGAAAAACTAGTATCATCAGCAAAACTAGATACAGTATTTATAATTCTACCGTAGGTAATTCTAGGTAATTTATGAACTAAATGAATCAATCAAGGACAGACCCCAGAGTTACTCAACTAACAACATTAGCCAAATTAGAAAGTTCTTTTTAGCATCACATAGTAACATAGTAAGTTAGGTTGAAAAGACGACGTAAGTTCAACCTTAATGCCTATATATAACCTGCATAACTGGTTGTTGATCCAAAGGAAGGCAAAAAAAAAAAAAAAAACCCCATCTAAAGTTGCTCTAAATTGCTGCAGAGGGGGAAAAAATCCTTCCTGACTCCAAGATGGCAATCGGACCAGTCCCTGGATCAACTTGTACTAAGAGCTATCTCCCATAACCCTTTATTCCCTCACTTGCTAAAAAGCCACCCAACCCCTTCTTAAAGCTTTATAATGTATCAGCTAGCAGGACTGGTTGAGGGAGGGAATTCCACAACTTCACAGTAAAAATCCTGAATTCAGAATATTTAGATGGAACCTCCTTTCTTCTAATTGGAATGGGTGCCCTTGCATCACTTTTATATTATTATTGTATTATACATATTAGTAGTTATGTTCAAGGCCAATATTCCCTAATTTAATCGGTAAACAGTGTGGTACCATATTAAATAGTTTAGAAAAATTTAAGTAGATAAAATCCACTGCAACCCCAGTATCAAGTCTGCCCACCTTTTTAGGCAATTGCATATGTCAACAAAACAGTAGTACAAATTGTGCGGTTAGTAAAGGGATTGCATTTCTTTATAGAGTCTGCAGATCACAGAGGCCCAATAGTAGGATAAACTAATCATCTAACATCTCACGTGCATGTAATCTAAAAATCTTGTGCTGGTGGTAAAGCAAATAGTGTTTTTTTTTTTACTGTTCAATTTGTGAAAAATGTGCTTTTTTCAACAATAACACAGTAGTGGGGGTGAACTATTAATCTTACACGGAAAGTTAGACTACCGCAGTCTTTAGCATATTTCATGTTAAACCATACTGGCACAAACTCATAGTATTGTCATTTAAAATACATTCCAGTATTGTGCTTCAATGGTGCTATATACTGTAAATAATATAATTACACCCACCATGCATCATTTCTCTATTTTGTAAGCAAACCCAGCATTGACATATTGTTTAACAGATATCTCCTGATACCTAAATTAAAAAAGATATACATTTGTGTAACCCTTTGTCTTCATTCTGCAGACATATGAAGGACAGCAAAGCAGTGGGGAGGAGGAGGACAGTGAAGAAGGAGATGATGATGATATCACAAGTGCAGAATCTGAGTGCAGTGAAGAAGAAGATGAGGAACAAGAAGGCGATCAACAGAATATAAATAAGCAGCAACAGCTTGAATGGGATGACTCCACCTTAACCTTTTAATCTTTGTTACCCTGGAGCCACAATGAACACTAATATTCCAATTGTTAACAGTGTAAACAACCATTCCAGAGGCTTGTGGCATGCTTTCCTATTAACTATGTATGGAAATATACCCATGGTTTTGTTATTTTTGTGTTAAGGTTAACAGTGGTCCATCCATTTTAAATATTATTCCTCTCTTACCAGTGTTTCAATACAAGAGGGGCACATGCTATTCTCCATTACTTACTGGCTTTTGAAGATGCATAAATTAAAAGACCAGTAACTTCATGAAGTGGAAAATGTTTATATATGAGAGAGGTGTCGTCACTCACGTCATTAGGAACTGTTATGCCTGGGCGCTGTTCTTAAAACGTCTAAGTAGATATCCAGTGTTCAGAATCCGCACACACAGGGCCTAGGAGCAGTTTAAAGAACTGTGTCACTAAATAAACTTCTTTAAAGTGCTCCTAAGCCCTGTGTGTGCAGATTCTGAACATTGGATATATATATATATTTATTTTGTTTTTACATTTAAATTTGTGTTGTTCAAATCTGTTTGACCAACAACTACAAATAGCAACAGTCTAATTTAACATGAGAACGATTTTCATACTTTGGCTGTATACAGAGCCAGTTTCTCTCCACTGATTAACTTAAACCACTGTATTCTAAAAGCTCACTTTTATCTGCTAGGTAAATGTTGGCCCTACAACACCATTTAAACTTTAATGGCAGCTCTATGGCTACATAGTAGCTTGGTTATGTAAGCTATAATTGGCCGTCTATAGCACATACACTTTTTAACCAGTGCAAGATAATAAACAATATACAAAATTGTTTGATTTTTTTGTGTTACTGGCCCTTTAATAGAAGCATATGGACTTAGTATAGACAAGTGATTTTGTTTTTTTCCAAACAAATTAGTGCATGCCAGATTGTTTGAGTGTGCAGAGAATAAGCATTTTAGTATCTTTTGTAGCAAAACTAAAATAATTAAAACCTGATTTATTTTATGTAAATAGGACATGGACTCGCAGCATGGAGATTATCTGATGACATGCCCCTTCAGCCTCAGTTTTAAGAGTTCTGCTGAATTATATGATTTACTGTCATAGCAAGCATGAAATCCATGCACATAACCAATATTCTTCTTTCTAATTGCTTGAAGCCTATGTGCACATTAATAGTTGTGCATGTTTTTAAAAAAGAGTGTGAGTGTAATGCCAAGCAAGTGTTAACCTGTGTATATACAATGGTCTGTACATTCCACAATTTGCCAAGCTCACTGGCGTCGTAAATTATGTGCGTGCGTAGGAGTTTAGAGAAGGCTTTTTAAACAGCTACTCTCATTCTAAAGGTTGCTGGGGCATAATTTTACTGCAATAACTCAACCTCTGAACCATGTGTTACAAATAATTATTTGTATGTTTGCTGCTCTAGCTTTTGGATGATGGCACTTTAGTTACAGCCATAGCAATGTGTCTATATTGCTAATAAGCCCACTTATACTAAAGTACATTTGTGAGTGTCATGGCACACCAAGGACATCTCTGGTTTTGGGTAATACTTGCTATTCTATGACCTGCAAATTCTTCTTGGTGAATTAAAAAATGACTGTACAATTTAAATTGTTTTCATATCTGAGATTATACTCTACAGAATAGATGTAATTAAAATTCTTTGTGTACCATATACCTAATGAATTGTTTACATTTAGGTTTCTTTGGGTAAATTAAGATATTGTCATTTCTGCTAAAATAAAGGTTTTTCTATAGTGCATGCTTTGGGTAGTTGCCCAAAGCCTAGTTGCAAATTTTAATGAATCCTTTCATCACCTAGAAAATGATTGCTAAAGGAATACTATCATTAGAAAATGTTGTTTTTATTGTTTTCTTTTTTTTTTTTTTTTACAAAATGCATCAGTTGGTAGAAGAATCCTGCATTGACATCTATTTTTTAAAGCGCAAACTGATTTTTTAATATGTAATTTAGAAAATTTACATGGGGCTAGCCATGGTCTTCATTTTCCTCCCTTTCCACCCAGCCAGCAGCAGCAGCAGAACAATGGGAAGGTAGCAAAATAACAGCTCTCTGACACTTATTGTGCCATAAGTGGTAGATATCAGAATAACACTAAAGTCTGGCTCATGACTCACCAGTTACATGGAATAGCTTATCTGAAAGCAGTACTAGTGTGTAGTGCTGGCCCCTACTGATAGCTCAGGCGCAATGGCTTGAGATGGCTGCCTACACACCAATATTTACCTATAAAAAAAATACATTTTTTGTTTCAAGAATAAAATGGTAGAGTGAATTATTTGCTATGCAAACGGTGTCATTTAGAAATAAAAAGTACACCATAAAAATCATGACCGTATCCCTTTAACTTTCTGGTTAATTCAGTGTGGTTTGCTTAACTCATATAAGGTATGAATACTACAGTTTTGCATTGTTGTAAAAGCTGTGAACATTTATGCAACTATTATATATATATATTGAAAAAAAGACCAGCAACACCGGATCTATTGCAAACAATTATGTATTAAAAAAATGCATGAACAGCCAACGTTACGTTTCGATCCGACGGGGACCGAAACGTAACGTTGGTTGTTCATGCATTTTTTTAATACATGAAAAAAAGACCAGCAACACCGGATCTATTGCAAACAATTAATTATGTATTAAAAAAATGCATGAACAACCAACGTTACGTTTCGGTCCCCGTCGGATCGAAACGTAACGTTGGCTGTTCATGCATTTTTTTAATACATAATTAATTGTTTGCAATAGATCCGGTGTTGCTGGTCTTTTTTTCAATATTTAAACTCTTACCGAGCACCCCGGACAAGGATTGAAGCGGTGTGCCACCCTTTATATATATATATATATATATATATATATATATATATAAACACCAGCCTTTGTCAAAGTTATATATATATAATACACGAGCCACTCATTGCCAGTAAAATATCTTTGATCCCATAAAAGTCAATTTTAAAGGGATTCTGTCAGGGGAAAATTAATTGTCCTGCATTGATATCTGTTTTTAAAAAGAGCTAACAGATTTTTTTTTTTTTTATATTTAATTTTGAAATTAATTTTGATATTGTCTGGACATTTGTGTTACTTTCCCAAGCACCCTCAGCCATGTGACTTGTGCTCTAATATGCTTCAGTCACTCTGCACTGCAAGTTGGAGTGGTATCCACCACCACCCCAAGCAGCCTATCAGCAGGACAATGGGAAGGTAAAAATATAACAGATCCATGACATTTTGTGAAAAATTCTCTCAATCTCCACCTAGTGGTTGATATGAGTAGTGGAAACAACTTCTAAAAGCAGAAACAATATGATATGAGTAGGAGAAACAATATCTAAAAGCACAGTTCCATTGTGAATGCTGACTCTTTCTGAAAGCTCAGGATCATTTATTGGTTGAAGAATAAAATTGTAAATAGTAGAATTAATTATTTGCAATGTACTTAGTGTAATTTAGTAATAAAAACGACACCATAAAAATCATGACAAAATCACTTTAAGCAAAAAATATTAAAAGGATATTAGAAGTCACCTTGGAGTTCCATGACTGGCCTTGTGTCTTTATATGGGAATAACAATCCTCCGTGACTTATAATATCCATATATTTTACAGTAGGGGGCATAGTATTAACTTTATATGTATATTAAATTAAGCACCAGAATTTCAAATGGTTAAAATACAAATTCAATTTGTAGATGCACACGGTTATGGTTTAATAAAAAAAAAAAACCTTTTGGAATTAAAACCATTCAGAGTGCTGGTTTTTTATTTCTTATATTACTGCTTTTGGGAACATGCACTCATCAATACATCTAACAAGACTTTAGATTATAAACGCCACTTGGGCAGGGACTGTGTGTCAGCAGCATATAAAGATATATATTAGCGTCATCTTAAGAGCAGTGGTGTAATTGTTTGCTTGCTAAATGTGGTGTTGCCACCACTGATACTATGAAGCAAGTAGGACTCATTTTAAATTTGGAACAAAGACAAGCTAATCTGCATGTTTAATTGTAATCCAATTACTCTGTCCGCTTATGTAAGAAATGTATTATCTCCACTGTTTAGAAGTTCTCATACAGAGCCTGCAGATAAGCTGATTTGGTTTCATTTTACACCAGAGATGTCATTTGTTAAATTTAATATAAGAAATGAGTGAAGTGGTTTTGAGAATGTAGATGACAAGCTGAAATGTTGGAAAATGTAATATATGTCTGGAAATTGTCATGTTTATGTTAATGTGTAGTTCTGTCCTTATTAATATCACAGTTATTACTGTATGTTGACTAAATTTAAGTTCAAACTTTTAATGTATTCTAAACATTCTTATGCTGACTGTAGTATTGAATCTAGCATTTTAAATTTAAATATTGGAAGAAGCCAAATAGAACATTCTATGGACTACAATAAATTTCTGGTTCTCAAGTCTGTCAGTTTTTGATGGGATTTTTTTTGATTGATAAAAAAAAAGAAAGCATGTGGCAATTCTTTAAAAAAAAAAATCAGGGCCCCTATAATGATAAATATAAATTGTTCTTATTCCTCCATGGATACATTTTCACAAACAAATATAGGGAATTTATTTATTTTTTTAAACTGAGGGATATTTACACATCAAAAAGTGATGGAGTGCAAACACAGTCCCTGTATCACAGGGGAGTCACAGCAAACTTTCAAAGAAAAAGCACTCCAAAAAATAAAACAAAGATTATTTGTATTATTTTTTTTATTTTTATTAATCCCATACGAACCCCGCACTTCCTTGCCTTATGTGTTTTGTGCCCATATGGCACTTTGTCATAGGCAGTGCTGGACACAACAGTATTAAAAAGAAACACACCAATTAAAAAACATCCAATAGGAATAACTCCCTATGATAGTTTAGGTGGTACAATTATTTAACTAAATGTATAATGGCAACAGGGCCAGCAGGGTAGTATTAATACAGCTTTTACAGTTACACTTATACCTGCAATACCATGTATATTGCACTATAGCACTATTAAGAGTTTAGTTAATACACAATAATCAATATCATAAAATATCACAAAATATCACATACTGTAGGATTCTTTGAATCATGTCTTTGATGTGACTTATTATACAAAGTTATTGTTTAAATGATTTAAGCCCTGTGGCATCTGCAAATAAAATATCCAAAAAAACTTCTCTTTCCAATTATGAGCTGGATAGATGGCCCCCTCTTTCCCCTCTTTTCTTGTTGCATTAAAAAAACTGCCTAATGACTAATATGTTCTCTAATTCTCTCTTTTAATGTTTTCAGTGTGCAGCTTACATACTGTATACCATAACGCAAGCATGAAATCAAATATATTACTGCTGTACTATTACAATTGATATATTAACTTTTCTAAAACAGATAAACTTGAAACTACTGGACACCTTAATACAGCGCCTACTGCGTGATGGTTTAAATCCCCTTGTTAACCTGCTCTTTTTCTTCTTGAAACATACTTGGAATATCTCCCAGTGTATACTCCTTCCTTGGTATACTATTTATTCCTCCTTTCAAAGCTTTATTTTTTGGAGTGCTTTTTTTTTTAAAGTTTGCATAAATATAGGGAGCTCCTGCTAACAAAAAATTCCGCCCCCAACCACACAGTCAGCAACCTGTGCACCCCCTTCCAGGGTTTGTGTTTGATGGGAGGGAGGCGGCGGGTGGTGGCGTAGGAACAGGTGGCAGAGCGGGAACCATTTCAAAGGACTCTTTGATCTTGCCACTTGCTGGGTAAAGGAATAGTTTATTGTAAAAAAAACCTGCATAAAAAGATAACCCGTACACAATAAAAAAATGTTTCCAGTATAGGCAAAAATGTAATATATAAAGACTAGTGAACAAATACCTAATGTAATAGCTAGAACGCCAGCTTCCTCCTTTGCTGCTCGCTAACCTGTTTCTCTGCCAGCGACTTGAAAGGGGGCCTCAGAGGACAAAACAGTCCAGAGTTAGTTTGCTTTTCTTATTTGTGTGCTCCTGAGGCTCATGAGATTGTGCCTCACTTTTTTTCCAGTAAAGATAAAGAGAATTTTACTTCTTGTTGAAAATTCCATTTCTTTTAGTCCCCACATGTCAGTACACATGGGGCAGCATTGCCCCTCCCAGACAGGAGGTAGGACCTATACCATAGCCAATAAAAATGAATCCTGCTCTAAGACCACCTGACTTCCTCCTCACCACTACTTTTGCCATAGCAGTGCAGGAAGCAAAATTGGGATGGGAAACCCCATACTGACACGTTGGGACTAGAAGAAATTCAATTTACGATAAGAGGGTAAGATTAATTCTTCTGTATCCCTCCATGTAAGTGCACATGGGATCTACCAAGCCATGCCCCCAAAAACAGTAAGGGGTGGAAAACAAGAGGTACAAAACCCAACAGAAGCTAGAAAAGCCAAAACAACAAAGCCAACATCCCATAGATGAGACAGGGGTGCTGATAAAACTCAGTAAAACAAAGCACAAAATTCCCTGCGACAGGGGTTCTCTCACAGAACATACGGCCTTTCACAAGACACAGGCACTCACTAGCAGCGACTACCTGGCATAAACCAGCTCACTAGTATAACTACTCTTGCACAGCTAGTAGGCCTGGTAATCCTCACTAGAAACTGACAACAACTTGGATACATAAACCCACTAGTGCTGGGGCTATGTATCTGACCCTAAGCACAAGCCTGTGGCATTACTAAATAAAGCTTGGCATCTGCAAGCATCTACTCCACAGCTCACAAAAGAGTAGACAACCGTGAACACCTACCAGAACATCACCAAAACACAGCTGATGCAACACGCAAGTGCAGATTTCCCACAGTGTAGGGACACAAAGCCCACTAAGCCCAACCAAATTGGGGAACAAACTTAAAAAGCTAATGAACTAGCAACAGGTACAAGTACTGTGCAAGCAACTGCTGATGCTAAATCAACTAACCATTCTGCACACCATTGGAACCAATCAGTCATAGAGTATGTAGCCACTGGCAAAGAAGCCAGGCAATAAACACAAAACAAGTGTTACACAAAACCACCAGAGAGAAAGATTGCTAGCACACAAGCAATAGCACCAAATCAACCAATTGTTGCCAAATACTAAATGTGAATCTATGCTTGAGCACCCAGCTCCAAGCATGCCAACTTTTGGTGCAAGTCAGCAAAAGACAACCCTACAAGCAAGCATTGAAGCCCCAAGCGGTAATGACCCTAGCCTTCTCAAGAACTGCCACAAGGCAGACCACCATGCTTGCCAATGGCCATAGCCACACCCAAAAGCCTCACCGGCCAAAAGACAACAAAAGGCCATTAACAAGGCAAAGCCTTGGCACAAAAGGGCAGAGCAAAAGAAAGCATCCACAAGCACCAAAGGCTATATCGAGACCCGCTAACACATGACCCAATCCCCCTGGAAAAGGCCAGCAACCACAAGCATCGAGACCATTAAGTCCACAACAGCAAAGACCTGCAGCCATGCAAGCAAAGGGCCAAACCAAAACCCACGGCTGCATGAGCCAAAGGCCATTACAAGGGATAACACAAGGACCAAAGGCCACACAATCAAGGCAATGGCAAGGACCAGCACCGCGCAATCCCCAAAAGGCCAGAACAAAGGCAAGCGGGCCAGCGGACACACGAGCCGAGGGCCACGACAGGGACACAGGTCATAACCCTGTGAAATGATTTAAACTAAAGAGCCATGGGTATGGATATAGGCTAATGTCAGCTAAGCCTGAATCCGGTGAGTATGAGTCCTGTGTCTAAGGGAAGCATGGATACTGATGAGATAATTATGTACCTCAGCTGAAGGCAGTCTGGGTTCTGGTGGGAGTTCCATCCTAATGGCTACTCACTGCTATCTGGTAAGGTGCATGTGCTCCTTTTGCTGTGTGATTTCTTATATTTTATTTGTGAGTGTGTATTTGTGCTCTTTATTACACCAGGTGCTTCCATAGCTGTTGGGTGTTGCACTGCTGCAGCAGTATGGCTTCTCCTTCCTCTCTCATATTGTGTGCTCACAATTAGCAGCCTTCCCCAGGTTCTGACTGGAGTTTACATTCTGCTGACAACCAATACTATCTGGTAAAGGTGCTTGTATGTACTTGGTGAAGGGTTAACATATGTATGCGCAATTCTAAGGCGGTCTGTGCTACTTCAGTTGTTATGATTACCTTGACCATCCTGTCTCTGTTATTTTGTCCTTGATGATCTCAGCAAATGCTCAAGGCTAATAAACCAAAGTAAGTTTCAGCAGCTACTCTAAATGAATTCCTGTTTTCTGCTAATAACTGCAAGGCATATGTGCCCACCCCATGTTACGTAAGCATAATGGAATAACTTTATCTACATGTATATGATCTGTGGCAAAACCATCAATAAACGGGATTTGTTAGGAGATTCACTACTTCTCTGTGTCTCTCTGTGCAAGTTCCCGGATCAGTATCACGTGACAGTGTACCAACAAGAGAGCCCGTGGTCCTAATAATTGGTAAAACCCTAACAGTTTTTGTGTCAAGATACAGCAGGTGGCATGGAGTGGTAAGTCTTCTTGACGATTTTTTTTCTTGCCCTCCGTGTATGCTTAATGCTGTATTGTCAATATAGGGTTAAGGTTTAGGGCGCGCGCAAATAGCTTTTGGTAAGCTATTAATATGGAAATATCCCTGACGAGGGATAATACGTTTTTGGTAAACCCAAAGGTAATGAGGAGTTTTTGGTAAGCCTCTAGCCTCATTAGGTAGCACGGGTCTCTTGTTGCGATACTGTTGAGTGAATTACTGTGTTGTGTCTTTGTTATCGTCTTTAGAAGTAAATGTTTTAATATCGTAATACTTATATTTTTAAACCGGTCATCTAAATTAATTGCAACATTAAGGAGTACCTCTGAATGAGCTAATAAGGTTTTGTAGCGACCTTGATCCCAGTACAGCCTGTTTCGGAAATGTTGCAATTAATTTTCATTTAATTTGGAAATAAGAAAAAATTCTAAGAAATTACCACCATCCATTACTGATGAAACCTGTAAGGAATACTGAACCTGGTGTCAGTATGATTCTTCCGGTGCGCACCCACAAGCTTTGCTGAACTAATTCGGACAGGAATAGATACCGTGAGGACTAATTGTGTCCTTGACAATTTGAGCCCAATGTGAGGCTGCAGGTCCTGTCTGCCTTTAAGCCAAACATAAGGATTCAGAACAATTAACACGGGACAGGATGGAGACTGATCACCTCCAGGACACGGTAGGAACCTAGATTTTAGTTTCTTATCGTGTCATCCCCATATCCCATTGTTGATTACTCTGTTGTCCCCAGTGGCTTCCTGGCAGCCAGCAAAGACAGGTTCCTCTAGCCTGTTCCTTGAACCTGCACATGGTATCTATTGCCTGATTTATGTTTTCTGTTGCTTCCCTATAACTGGTATCTGTGAACAGTCCGAGGTTGTGCCCGTGAAGGTCAGTGACGGGAGGACTCTTATGTGCAGGCATAAGAGGGGTTAATAGTTACATTCCAGCTGAGCGGTGTGCATGCTGGAGTGGGGATAATCACACGGATTGCGATTGCGTGTGGGGTATCTTAACGTCGGTGGGTTAACCTAGTACGGTGCACGGGGAAGCTATGTCGTGTCATTATTGTGTGTGTGGACTCCTATTTGGTATTACAGAAGGGGGGTGGCGACTAGCTAAGATCAGGGAAGGGGGTATCCTGAAGTTTACCTGGGTAGAAAGCCTGTATTGTCCAGTGTCCCGGACATCCTATGTTACTGGCTTAATGTCCATTTCCCTGTGACAAGAAAGTCTAGGGAAAAGTATAATACATATTTGCGATGATGCTATTTCCAGTGGATACCTAACCATAGAGTGTAGTTGCCACCCTAAGGAAGGGTTGTTAGAGTGTGAACAAGATGGGCAAAACCGAGTCAGAAATTTAGGACCCTGGATCTCTCTCTCTCTGCTGGGTTCCATGGATCAAGCCAATAGTAAGGTGAAGGGAGGAATCCCAGCATGTGAGCTGGTGGCAGCCAGGGAGGGGAAGAAATATATTAAAAAAAAAACACTCCAAGATGCAATTACCTGACAGATTGCCTGTAGCTCTGTTCAGTGTTAGATACTCACCAAGGGGGGACTGTAAACTGTCCCATTTCAAAATTTTGTTTGGGTTGGCTCCCAGATTAAGGTGTTACTTTCCCCAGCAGCTGCAATTACACTCTGATGCTTTAACTAATTTTGTATCTCAATTGACTTGTGAACAAACTAAAATGCATGGTCAGGTGTTCTCTTTTGTTCCAGATCCCACCTTCACTGAGGGAACTCTCACCTTGCAGCCCGAGGAATAAGTGATGCTAAAGAAATTTGTTTGGAAAAACACCCTTGATCCTAGATTTGAGGGTCCACATCAGGTCCTGCTGACCACCGCCATCTCAGTCAAATTGGAGGGAAAGCCCAGCTGGAACCACACCTCCCACTGCAAAAAGACCCCAGCCCCAGAAGGAACATTTGCATCCATCCAATGATAACTTATATCCTTTTCTGTGTGTGTACAAACACCTCACTAGCCCATGAGGTAGACATTCGACAGAAAAATAGGATTACACACGCATACATATGTTAACCCATCACCCATATGTTGTTTGTAATTCTGAAAAAGCATAAGTTTTGCACTCTCAAAGGTTTGTTAGGCCCTTGTGTCTCCACAGGTCAAATTGAAGGTCCGTTTCCCCTCCCTAAAATTCTAGGTTATTAAATAGTGGCAGGAAAAATATGAATGTTTATAGGTGGCAAATAGTTTTGTTCTTTGCCAGGCTATGATCGTTGTGTGTATAAGGGGGTTGGTTTGGCAATGTGGTGGAATTTCTGAAGGTAAGGCACTTAGATTGTAAGCTCTACGGGGCAGGGACCTCCTTCCTACTGTGTCTCAAACCACATGGCACTTACAACACTTGTCCTCCCTGTGTGTAATTTTGCATATTGTAAGATTGTACAGTGCTGTGTACCCTTGTAGCGCTTCATAAATAAAGTTATACATACATACATGTAGTAGATATAATAAGGACACCTTTGGGTTGAAGTATTGGTTTCTTGATGTGTTATTGTATCTATTTGTGTTATTCATCCAATCTGCCCCTATACGCATTTGGCTTGCTAGATTATAGTATTTGAGTAGTGGTAGGCTTAGGGGCTGATTTACTAACCCACGAATCCGACCCGAATTGGAAAAGTTCCGACTTGAAAACGAACATTTTGCGACTTTTTCGTATGTTTTGCGATTTTTTCGGCGTCTTTACGAATTTTTCGTTACCAATACGATTTTTGCGTAAAAACGCGAGTTTTTCGTAGCCTTTACGAAAGTTGCGTAAAATCTTGCGCAAAAAGTTGCGCTTTTTTCGTAGTGTTAAAACTTACGCGAAACTTCGCACCTTTTAAGTTTTAACGCTACGAAAAAGGCGCAACTTTTCGCGTAAGTTTTAACGCTACGGAAAAAGCGCAAGATTTTACGCAACTTTCGTAAAGGCTACGAAAAACTCGCGTTTTTACGCAAAAATCGTATTGGTAACGAAAAATTCGTAAAGACGCCGAAAAAATCGCAAAAAATACGAAAAAATCGCAAAATACCGATCTTTACGAAAAAAACGCAATCGGACTCATTTCAACCCGTTCGTGGGTTAGTAAATGTGCCCCTTAGTCTGCCATTGGTTTTGGGTTGTGCTATTTTCAGTAAGGATATTTTCAGCTGGAGTCTGAGTTTTCTATTGATTTGGGTAATATGGGTAAGGCTTGAATTTTATAGTAGTCTTGGGAAGGCTATCATTTTAAAGAGATTGAGTCTTCCTATATAGTTGACAGGTAGGCTTCTCCAGCTTTGAAAATCTGATATGATTTTGCCTATTGTTTGTTATGTTTAGTGTGTATATTCTATTAATATCGGCCAAGATCTTCACCCTTAGGTATTTAATATATGGAATTGGTTTGCTGAAATGTTTTTGCTGCTTCCTTGATACTATCATTTGGGGGAGGGCCAAACATAGTATTGGCAACAAACCCCGAGATAGTTCCAAATTGTTTTAGTGTAGCTATTATGTGTGAAATGGCTGTTGCTGGGTTTTGTAAGATTATTGTAATATACATATATTGTGGGTTCCTACATTTTATTAATTACATATAAACATAAACCTGACTCATAGAGGAAGCAGCCTTATTAGTTGTCACCTGGCTGTCCAAATAATAGTAGTCATCCTTAACATTAAAAAAGGGTCTGGCTCACTGGAACCAGCATTAAATAAGGAGTCTATGAATACGCAAAATCAGTTAGTCAGGAAGGATAGTCATGAAAGTCATGGTAGACATGCAGACTGCTCTCTCATGTAGACCACTACGCTACAATATTATTGGAGGCAAATCTTTCATATTGAAGACATCAGAGTACTCCTGGCAAAAAGAGTGTGTTGTATTTATGTTTATTTTTCAACAGTCAGACTGTTGCTGTCTTTTTTGGTTTGACTTATTGTATGGTTTATTAACTTTCAAGTTATTTTGCTTTCATCTGCAGTTGCTGTCACTAAGTAAAAGGTAAACACTGGGTCTTCTGCCCTCATTGTAATGCACCATGGCTAACTTTATTTAAATAACCAATTACATTCATGATTCCTACAACAAAGATAAAGCAGTTTAACAATTAGCATAGGTTAAGCCAGTGTTCCCCAACCAGTGGCTCGTGAGCAACATGTTGCTCCCCAACCCCTTGGATGTTGCTCCCAGTGGCCTCAAAGCAGGTGATTATTTTTGAATTTCTGGTAAGGAGGCAAGTTTTGGTTGCATAAAAACCAAGTATAATACCAGACAGAGCCTTCTGTAGGCTGCCAGTCCACATAGGGGCTATTAAGTAGCCAATTATAGCTCTTATTGCTACTCCTAGAAACCTTTTTCATGATTGTGTTGCTCCCCAACACTTTTTCCATTTAAATGTTGCTCACGGGTGAAAAAGGTTGGGGATCCCTGGGTTAAGCAGATGAAAGAGAGTTCTTTCTAACCACACTAAATTGTTCATCTATTCCTGGCTAGACCCCTCAACTTGGGGATGGTTCAGTGGCATATTCCATTTGTTTTGTACATCATTGTGTTTGGTGTCATCCTACTGTGTAATTACTGCCTGCTTAACGTGGAGCCATATCTGCAAGCGCTCCCCACCAAGGTAGTTTTGTCCTTTGTCAAGGCTTTGCTTGTTAAGAGGACTGGATCGTAAGAGTACAGAGTTTTGATTTAACACGTCTTTGTAAGAGGGTATATATAACCCTCCCAATACTTTTTCTTTGAAAGTCAGAATACAGGACAAAGCTAATTTTTTATTAGCCCACCATATAAAATATACAAACCCTGCACTTCCTTGCCTTACGCATTTTGTACCCATATGGTTTTATTTTTTTGGAGTGCTTTTTCTTTGAAAGTTTACTGTGGCACCCCTTTCATACTGTTTGCACTCCTTAGTTTATACTTTTTGAGGTGTAAATATCCCTCAGTAAATATCCCAATTTTTCTGTATTCTGACTTCTCAAAATGCAGAATCCACACTGCAGCTCGTGACAAACTTAATTTTACACCTCAAGTGACTTCTGATATCTGACAATAGAACACACCCACCTCTTATATAAACACAAAAAGGGGCTGTAACCTATCTATATGAGCTCCAATAAAGGGGCCATTTTTAAAGATAGTATTAATTTTTACCCCAAAGTGAAAGTAGTGCCATATATTAATCATTATAGCCTACAAGATTGGAAGGGTTTTAGTTCTGCTATGTGTGACCTTTAATAATAAACTTTGTGGGCTGCCATCATGCGACAAATAATTGACAAAAAAAGATCCAGAAATTGCGAGAATGCTAGAGAGACAATCTGAAACATATTTCCCAGAAAGAATGGCACAATTAATGGAGAGTTCTGAGGTTAAATGACTTAAAGGCTATTCTCAGTATTGCAAAACTGAAGTCAGACTGTAAATCACAAGAATTTAACATTTTATTTTCAAACATAAATGCAACACAAAGGAAAAAGAAAATTCATACAAAAAGTCAAAAAAGACTGAGATCAAAAGATAACACCCATAATGATGCAATTTTGATATTACATCAAATGTATATTAACTTTTACACATTTTCAAAGCACAGCGCTATTTTGATGGGATGGCTTGATTAATCTGAACCCGATTCAGCTGAGCTATCCGGGGTGCTGGCAATTTCCTCCGAATCCTAAAAAACAAAACCCATAAATGAGAACCGATAGAAAAAGCTTTAATTTTTAACACATTTGACATATTTTAGAATAGATACAAGTTTTTTTCTGTATTGAATAAAAAGTGTCAAAGCTTTACAAAAGGCTGCCGCAGTTGGAAGGGATGCATTGGATTTTCACTGAATGGCAGAGTTTGCTCGGCTTTAGTACAAGAACAAAAATAATGTTGAAAAAGGGGGTATACCAACATTTCAATTACAGTTTACAAAAAAGTAACAACCACTACATTAAATGTTTTAAACCTCAATGAGTACATTATCACCAGTTTTACAGAAGTTTGACAAGTCAAGTTCATCTTATTCATTATACACTGTGCAGGGTTCTCTTTTGGAAATCAGCCAAATATAAAAGATAACAAGTGAACAATGTATTTCTAAAATGCTATAAGTGAGCGATTATATGTTTCATGTTTATATAATCATAACATATTAAAAATTGCAAATCTCACTACTCTTACGACACCCACAGACAGGGGTTTCTGACCCTCCCAGAAGTAGATCTGCATTACATAAGCTGACAATATCTTACGTGGACTCTTTTTGCTTTAGCTAAGCAGTGGCTTGGGTGCTCTGACCTCTATTAAGCACCAGTGCGCATCATTTTCTATCCCCCCAATTCTCCTTCAGAGTAAAATCTTAAAGCATACTTACCCCAGACACAACAGGGCAATAATAACTTCATAAAACTATCCTGCCTCCAGGGATTTGGTTGGAACTGAAGAATAGCAGAACTCTAAACATAGCCAGATGATAACTTTGCACTAACTGCCCTCCACTAGGGAGCTGCAAAATATTCAATAGCTAACTCAACACAATTTAACTATGCCCTTAATGGCACAAAACCATATAAGTAAAATTATTATTGCCAGCAAATGTAAGGTTAGGTGATACCTTCTAAGTAAAAGTTGCAAACTTTCGGAGCACCCAGGCCCCTTTGTCAGGCAAAATACAAATGAAAGCTGGAAAGGCACAGCATATATAATGTCAGATCATTGAAAAAGGTTCATGGGCAATAAATTAGGAGGACAGAGATAACTTGTAAATATAATATAAGTAATTAGGGTGTGTTGTAAATAGTCCAGGGGTGTGGATTCAATCAGGTCACATAGTGTGACACAGACAAGACAGAATAGGGTGGGGTTAACAAGAGAGTGCACAAGTAGGAATTGGACAAGAAAAAAGTGAAGATATAAGATTTGGGTCCCTTGGATGGGATAACGAATGGATCTGGATCTTATCCACTGCACAAGTCCATATCAGACTGTAATAAATAAACAAACTACAAATGGACCAGTAAAGACAAGATAACATTTTGGCCCAGATATTGATAAGCCCCACAGGATAAACATTAACTCCACTCTGCCAGGGAAGCAAATACTAGTAAAATTGTTGTAAGGCAGTAATCCCCAACCAGTTACTCAGGAACAACATGTTGCTCCCCAACCCCTTGGATGTAGCTCCCAGTGGCCTCAAAGCAGGTGCTTATTTTTGAATTGCTGGCTTTTGGGCAAGTTTTGGTTGCATAAAAGCCAGGTGTACTGCCAAACAGAGCCTCAGGTAGGTTGCCAGTCCATATAGGGGCTGCCAAACAACAATAAAAGTCCTTATTTGACACCCCCAGGAATATCTTTTATGATTGTGTTGGTCCCAGAGTCTTTTTTACATATGAATTGTTGCTCATGGGTAAAAAAAAAAAAAAGTTGGAGATCCCTGTTGTAAGGTGAAGTCAACCTCAGGAAAGTGTCTTTTGAGATGTAAATTGTCATTATCTGTGTTTTTCTAGGTTGAAGATATCTTAGTCATATCTGGACATAAAACTCCTGTCTCTGTTTAGGTCACATTCTAGAGACATTTCCTTTACCAGCTTACTTAGCCCTCTTTGGAGGGAATTAAAGACCCCCTCCTCCTTTGAATCTATACCCCTTTTAAAAGGATAAGGAAAGGCATTATAAGTGCCAATAGTGCAAGTAAGAACACTTTATTCAGCAGAAGGCTTTACCATACCTGAGTAAACAGCCCTAGAAGCTCAATCTGTTTGCTTAAGATAGCAGCTGCCATTTTAGCTTAGTCTCACTAGCTTCCATGCTGCACCAGGTCACCCTTTTAGATTACAGGAATGAAACTTTAATTTGAAGCAGTTTTTCAATGTGAGGGCAGTGATTTTGTGAAATGTCCTTCTGAGAGATGGTGTAATAACAAGCATATCCAAGGCTATTGTGATACTAAAATCAGCAATTAGTATTGATATACAGTGCTTTGCTAAAGTATTCACCCCCTTGGCATTTTTCATGTTTTGTTGCCTTACAATCTAGAATTAAAATAGATTGTTGTGAGAGTTTCCACCATTTCATTTACAGAACATGCTTACAACTTTGAAGACGTATTTTTTTTTATTGTAAAGTAAACAACAAATAGGACAAAATAACATTTTTGCCCATTCCTCAAGGCAGAACTGCTCCAGCTCCTTCATGTTGCATGGTTTTCGCTTGTAAACAGCTAAGTCTGACCACAGATTCTCAATTGGATTGAGGTCTGGACTTTGACTTGGCCATTCCAACACATTTAAATGTTTCCCCTTAAACCACTCGAGTGTTGCTTTCGGGGTAACTGTCCTGCTAGAAAGTGAACCTCCGTCCCAGTCTCAAATCACAGGCAGACTGACACAGGTTTTGCTCAAGAATATCCCTGCATTTAGCACCATCCATCTTTCCCTCGACTCCCACCAGTATCCCAGTACCTGATGCTGAAAAACATCCCCACAGCACGATGCTGCCACCACCATGTTTTACTGTGGAGATGGTAACACCAAAAAATTATATATATATGAAAATAGTATGTTGGCATGTGCAAAGATTTTACATATATATAATTTTTTGGTGTTACTGTTCCTTTAAAAACAGAGGAGTTGGAGTCGAAAGATTTATTTACCAACTCCACAGCCCTGATCAACTGGAAGTGTGTTAAAATCTTTGCACATGCCAACATACTATTTTCCTAGTTCCTGTGTTTTACAGTTTGTAAATGCTAACGCACTTTTATGTTCTCTTTAACACACAATACTGCGGCAGCAGTTTATTTCTTTTCATTAAATATGTAATGTAGCAGGGTATACCCAAATTTTGCACAGGAATGCTTAGAGAAGGAGTTTATATAAACTGTTTGCAAAAGCAATGACAGAGGGATTAATGCAAAATAAAATTTCATAATGACTTTGTGTTAAGACAGCAAAGCGCCTTAAATAACCTTTGACAAGATGTTCACTTCAATGGACAAGAACATGATTTCAATCTGATGATTGGGGCTTCAGAAATGCAGTCACTCTTGCTGAGCCAAATTTTGCTGATCATAGTTACCCCGCTGAGGTCACACAGGGTGCATATCAATGCACCCATACAATACATCCTTGTCAGACAGGAAAAGTTTTTGACCAGTTATCCATAGGTAGCCCCATAACAGACAATAATCTGCCAACTCGGTCTGGAGGGACAGAGTTGGCAGCTTTTATCAGCCCTGTATGCTTTAGGCAAAGGAAGGAATTTTTTCCCCTCTGCAGCAAATTAGAGAGGCTTCAGATGGGGTTTTTTGCCTTCCTTTGGATCAACTAGAGTTGGTCCAGTTAGGCAGGTTATATATAGGCATTATGGTTGAACGTGATGGACATAAGTCTTTTTTTCAACCTAACTTACTAAGTTACTATGTATGTAGTAGTGCAAAGACTTTTAGGTGTGTTGAATTTTCAATATTAGCCTTCTGGATTAAATGCAAATCTTTGGCAACACATCTGTGGACATTGAATGTGCCCAGGCTTTGAATCATGGGGTTCCACTTGGTTTTGGTGGAATCTGGTCTCCATTCCAGTTATGCTGGTTATAAGCTTTACATAAGTTAAGTAAACCTTTTAATTAGTCAATTCATTATAAGTTAAGTAAACCTTTTTTATTGATATTATTAGTATGTGGCAGAGTGTGGTTCTTGGCATTCATTAGCTTCCATGGTACTATTATTTAAATGTACTGGACAGTTCTTTTCACCACAATTTCTCTGTAATATTAAATCAACATTTCGTATAGTGGTTGATCAAATTTGGATAGTTGTCCACATGTAAACAGACCCTGTCATTAAAAACTTTTTTCTAAATCTCTACTTTTTGAAATAACCGTTTTTAAAATGCAGACCTGTTAAGCATAACAGAATTTGAAAGTTTCTCTATCCTCCCTTCAGGCAGTGAATCACTTACACAGCTTTCTCTGTGATGCGCAGAAAGTCAAACAAGGAAGTCCAGTCCCTGTGCATGCCTTTTATCTCCTGCCTTATTTGAACTCATTGATTTGAATCCGTGGCAACAGTCAACCAATCGGTTCAAATAAATGCAAATTAAGCAGGAGAAAAAAAGGCATACACGGAGATGTTTCACTCCTGAGCTTCCATTTTTGGCTTTCTGCATGTCCAATCAGCAGGGGTGATGACGATTCACAGCTTAACAAAAAAAGATTATTTTAGAAAAATAAAGATTTATAAAAACATTTTTACTGACGGGGGCTGTTAAAATTTGGATAACTGCCTGAAGGTGAACAAACCCTTTAAATCTATATCCAAGTGATATTAGCTACTAGGCCATGGGCATCAAACTTTTTGATAACTGTGTACAGTGGGCACAAATATTCTCTGGAGAAGACTTTAAAAGGCTGGGAAATGTTGAGGGACATTAGAAAATCTTTTTTTTTTTTTTTTTAATGTTCAGTGTGATTCACACAGGGTAGTTTGCTTAATTGTTTGCTTAATTCGAGGAGAATCAGATGCCTGAAAATGGTACAAAAAAACCCTTGCTCATTGTAGCTATACAGAGGCAGTGACAATGTGAAGAGGGCTAGTTTTAATGTTTTGTGGAATCCATGAAGGAATTACATAGTTTTAGCAGACCGCATTCTCTGCTTTCACCCCCACCTCTTTATGGCCACTGGACCCAGTATGATCTTAATATTTGAAAGATATGGTTTGGAATAAGAATACATAAGTGAATAAATTAATACAAGTAACTGAATGATAAAAACAAATGTGGAATGAGCGGAAAAACTGATAGTATCCATATAAAGATATTACAATTAAATAGTCTTACTTTCTTCTGTATGCTGTCGTCAGAAGAACTTTCATCACTGGACACAAACTCTTTGCTTTTGAAGCTGTCAGTGTTCGATTTTAGTGCTGCTCTGGCTGGTGATGATGCTTTCACATGCTTTTTCTTCTCTGATGACTCTGCTTTTTTTTTTTTTTCTCCTTTTGCTTTTTTTTCCCTTTGAATAATAACACATTAAGATTCAGTAGAAATCAAAGACACAAACAAAAGGTTATAAAAATGAGAGCCTCACTTTTTTGATGCCTCAGTAGGTGTACTTGAATTGTACTCTTTCATAGCTTTTTCATAATCCCTCTTGGCTTCTTCTGCTCTTCGGTCCCACTCCTAAGTCACATAAAAGATAAGAACACAAGAAAAAGGTTATTTAAGGTGAAATTGCTTCTACAATTTTTAAGTAAGAATGCTTGCAATGCCCCCCCACCCAAAAAACAGTTTGCCTTCCAAATAGACACAGTAAAATAACTAAAACCCCTGATCACTTTTTCTTTTAATTAAATATGGATTTTGAAAACAGTGACAGACAAAACAATGTCTCTGGTTTAAAGGAAACTTGTGTTTGCGAGATAATTATCTTAAAGCTATAAAATATGCTAACTTGATCACCCTCAACTTGTTACACAAAATATTTGTAGTTTTTTCACTAGCCGAGTCTACAAAAAAAATATCTTATTAGCTAGACCAGCACGTGTCAGCATGCTTGAACCTATTGCCATTATTTTGCTTCTGTGCTAAAATAAATAAATATCTGAAATATAAAATTAAAACTGAACAGCTATCTAACTAGCATGTTTAAGATAACTTGTCAGCTGATCGGCTTATCCACTTACTGTATACTAGATCCTAGGAATGACGGGCCTGATAAAAAATTTTTTAAAAAAAAAATGAAACTGCTTTATTTAAACTGGGGCAACTGAAGATAACATTGTCCACAGGTAATGGTATAAAGTATTAAAGCAGATGAAAGCATCACACAATTTAAATACATTGTATCATCCAAACCTCTTTTTTATCTTTGCTCATGCTCTTCCAAATTTCCCCTGCTTTCTTGGATAGGTCAGTTATGCTGATCCCTGGATTTTCACTTTTAATCTTCTCCCGACTCGCATTTAACCACAGCATATAGGCAGACATGGGGCGCTTTGGAGCACTTGGGTCTTTGGTTTTTTTTGACTAGCACAACAAAGAAGAAAAGATGGTAATGGGATGAGATTAAATACATCACCCTGTGGAAGATGCTGGAAGACTGGGGCTAATACCATATTTCATGGATAGGACGGGTGGTGGCAGTGAAAATGACATTACTACCAAAGCTTCTTTACCTATTTCGAGTACTGCCCATCAGCATAAATCTAAAAGACCTGAAAATGCTGGAAAAAAAGCATAACGTCTTATTTGGAAGACCAAGCCACCCAGAGTGAACAATATAACAATGCAAAGAACCACCAGAGGAGAAGGACCAGGATTTCCTAACATGCAGAAATACTTCTTAGCAGCACAACTGGCCCAGATCCCTCTAACGCATGCCCAGAATTTTACCACCTTTGTGGGTTGAATTTAGCTTGTCCCTATTGAACTGAAGGTTTATATAACTCTTTTACTGCCAGCCGATTTGATCACTTGTTTACCCAGAAAAGTGATGTATCGTTTTTTTTCCAGGACAACCTAAGCTTTCAAAATATACCAGAATGTTTATAACAAGATAGTCGAAATGTCTTTGGATTTCCATAATCTAAACACATATAACAGATATTGGTTGGTAGGTAGGTGCTGTTATATCCAAAGCTGCCCCCCTAACCAACGCCCTCCCTGAGTGAACGCTTCAGGGAGGACACCGGCAGCCAGGGGAGCAGCAACAGGCATCGGGTCTGGGCTGCCAGGGCCCACCAGGTTTTTTTCTGGTGTCCCGACACAGGGTCGGACTGGAGGGTGAAGGGCCCACCGGGGCCTGGGCCCATGGCCTGCGCCCATAGCCTCGACCCCCCCACCGCCGAGGGGCCCCCCTAACCCCCCTCACAAGGCCCCCCCACCGACGTCCTTCCCTGAGCGCGTAAATTTAACACGTCGGGGCAGGAGCAGTCGGGCGGGGGGGGGCCCGCTGGGGCCCTCTAGAGCCGACCCTGTCCCGACAGCCCAGTACAAATAATTTTATGCACAAAAGTACAGCTGATTTGAAAAGTCCCATGTCTCCTGGATGCACCAATACCAAATATTTATGAGATATGACCTATACATGTGAGATTTCTCACTTGTATAGGTCAAAAACTCCCAGCAGTACACTACCAAATTTCCAAAGCACTGCTCCAGAATGCTGCATACTTTAGATTTCAAGGCCAAAAATGCCATTTACCCTAGAAAACTATAAATTTTGGAAAGAACAGATTCTGGCAAATCGAGAATAGGTACAAATATTTTTTTAAATTTTAGAAATATTTGTTTCAAAGCTTTCAGTCTACAGCAATATCTCCTACAGGTCATAAGTTAACCGACTAAAACATACTAAATATGAAAAGCTAGGAGTCAACTGAACAGTTTAATGCCAATTATGCATAGGTTTACCTAAGTATGTAGGGGCCCCTACATGGGGTCATTTCAGCTCCTGCAAAATCAACACATTTACATAATTTGGCTTACATTTACCTAACTTATAGGCAGTTTATGTGGGGTAAAAGCTGAAAAAAAAAGTAGGGTGACCCTTAAAAACCATTTATTTTTTGAAAGAACACATTCAGAGAAATCCAAAATGGCTGAATATTTCTTTCTACCACACACCATCAAACAGCAAACTTTTCCTAAATTTAGCAGTTTGGATAACATTTCTGAAAACAGCCTAAAAATGTTGGAATTCGTCTCATTTATCAGTTTTTTTTTTACATACAAAGGCACCCCAAATATGAACACCAGAGGTCTATTGAACAGTTTGATGGCCAATATGCATAAATATGCATATAAGTATGTGAAATGTACTGACCCTAAATGAAAATGGTAAATATGATTTTTCTTAACTGCCAACTCAGCTTTTGCAAACAGAGCCCCCTGGCAGTGTATTTTAGGTTGTAAAACCCCCTATTTGTACAGAGGCCCCCAGAAAACCATATATTTTAAAATACACATTCAGATACATTTAAAATAAGTAAAGATGTCATTCAACACCAAAGCACCTAACTGCAAAGCAATGCTAAAAAAACACAAACAATAATGCAGTGATAAAAATGCAATAAACGACAAAAACTGTGCAAATCAATGAAATAACAAAGTAAGTCATACGACTTGTAATTAGTGGTCAAAATACCTAATCCAATATTCAATGCCAAAATAAAAATTTTCGGTGGAAAACAAAAGTATAATATTAATTATATTATTATTGTTTGACAGTGTGTAAGTAGTGTGTACATGAGTGTATATAACTTTTTTTCATTTTGCACAAACAAAACAAAAACAAACTGTTTGTGGGGAGAGGAGTGAACAGACTGCCTATGATATTGCAAAGCCCCGCCCACCCTAGCTGCTGCTACTTAAGCAGCACATACTGATGAGTCTAAACCGGTAGAGCACCGTTTTCAAGCAGTTATGGACATATTTGAACACAAAGGTATTGACAATATACAATGGACTTGGAAACAAGACTATTTTTATATAGGCACCTGGGGGGCCCAACCCAAGGTCATCAGCTTTAGGAGGGGGGCACATCTGCAGACCAAAATACAGCCCTGCTAGCAACAAGAAATACAATTTATATACTGGTACCTCTTTTTTTTTTCTTGGTTTCTTCTCTTTCACAATTTTAGCTCTTTTAGCTTCTTTTTTTTTCTCTGCATCATCATCACTGTCAGCACTAGAGGAGCTTGCAGAGGGATTACTATCAAACCTGCAGCAGGATGCAAAGAAAAACTTTTAAGTGAGGTAAAAAAATACAGAAAACAACATAAGTCTACAGAGCAGAGAGAGTTCTTATCACATACATTTAAATAATGAGAAATGAAACATAATGAATAAAGCCCCCACTAAAATGCATGACCTGTAACATCTTATAACTGAGGCACTGGTTTTAAAAGTACTAGATGGGAGTGTATTTTAAACCTGTGTGTACATAAGCATATTATATTATTATATCTGGAAAACCATTTGATAAAGCAGTAGCAAACTGTGGCATCAATGACTGAATATCATATTGCATGTTGTCAAAAAATAAATAAGTAATAATAATCAAGACAAATCAATAATCAATTCTGACTCTTTCTTTTGTACTGGTTTCTGAGCTGCCATTTAATGTGAATCTAGCGACAAAAAAAAATGTAAGTTCACTTCAGAAAGCTATATAGTTTTGGAAAACTCCAATTCCCTCCCAAAGAAGCAGCCTTTGAATTAAGAAGCAGATTATTATTACAAAGGGGGGTCATCCATGGACAGGTAATTTGTATTACTTGCCTAACATTTTCAATGTGTCTCGCAAGTAAAAAAATGTGGGAGACCTGTGGTCTATGCTCATAATTTTCGGTACATCTCTGCACTCCTTCTAGCTTCTTCATATCCTTTAAGGACTGGGCATACTCAAGTTGAGATATTACCAGGGGACTATAAAAAAGCAAAAGTATGCTTTGATCCTTTGAATGAGTGCCCTTTTTATACAAGGTAGCACTTTATTTACTATAGTAGCCACTGACTGTCAATTGAGTTAAGAGTTTATTTACAAAAATCTCAAATCCTTCTCAATTCCCCCAACACACTCACATTAAAGCAGAGGTAAAGTCATTTTGGCATTTTACTACCAATAGATTTGCCCCATTAGTGCCACCTAGAATGATATATTTATTCTGCAGAAAGCTTCATCATACTGGAGTAAAGATGTCTCAATAAAACTATACTGTTTCACTGCACATAATGGTACTCTCCGGGTTCTTTGGACTATATTTGTAAGCTACACAGCCAGCACGAGGGCTGCTACCTGTTGAGGAGTACTCACTGAGTAAAACTTGAAACCACGGTAGGACCTTTATATTTCCTGGAGTAAAGAGCCCTAGAAGATTTCTCTGTTTAAGACTGCAGCTGCCATTTTAGCTTGGTCTTCATAGCTTCATGCTTGCAGCTTAGCAGTTATAGCTCAGATTACACATTCCTAAAGGTGGGGGGGGAGTGAATTTTGTGAATTCTTATGGGAGAGGGGAGCAGGAGACAGGAGAGAGAAAAGAACTGTGCAGACTCTGGCCCCTGGAATGAGGGAATTTTCTGAGAGAGGAAGTCAGATACCCTAAGAACATGATTACAAAAAAGAAGACAAAAAAATCATGTGTTTCTTTTGATAGAGAACTTAGTGCAGTATTACTGTAAGTGCTTATGGCTGTATTTACTTGTATTATTTGTATAAAGCTTACTCAGTTTTTACCTTCCCATCTCTTTTAAGTGCATAAATAGCATTTATGTTACAGTATTTCTACTGTATAACCTTGCAATTACCAATTCGTATCCTCTTATTCATCTACCAATTTCCTAACTAATTCTCCAGTTTAGTCATATTCTGCAAGAAACTTAGTTTTGCATAATTTAGTATCAGCAAAAAAGATCTACGGAGCATGCTCCATAAGACCTGAAGCTTCTGCAGATGCTGAAATGTTTATCAACTAATTTATCAAATTAAAACAGTTCATGGAGATGGCAACCTAACTTAAGTTACTACTGAAAAAGCAGGTAATTTTACCTGCCATTTTCAGTACAACCGTTAACTACATAAAAGGGGTACATTAGGTTAACCACATATTTAATAAAGTAACTATAAGCAATTGGACACAATCAGATCTGATTGTATATAAGTAGGGTAGGCGCTAGGTAATTAAAAATATACAAACATACATTCATACCTTTTACCTGCCATGTTCAGTACAATTGTTAACTACAGAGATGTGCATGGGTCAATTTTTGCAAACTTGTTCCCTACCTGTAACGATTACCCCCAAACTGACCCACACCGGCACACCAGCATTTCTTTCCCTATTCTGGTATACCTAACCTGCCCATGATGTACACATCACCCCCAAGGAAATATCATCCCAAAAAATATTTTTTTGCCTTATAAAAGCAAACAGGATTCTAAACATACTTCCAATATGAATGTATTCAAATTGTTGTGCTTTTAAATAAACTCTTAATTGATTCAAACTGTAACTCTGTAACTCTGCACTGTCAAGTTGCAAACTTTTTGTCTTTTAGAATTTATAGGTATTATTAAGCATAAAACACTGGTATGAGGTTTTCAGCATTTATGAACTGGGATTTGGTAACACACTTTCTGTTTATGAAGCACTTGCATAAGTGCATTTTGTGTGTTTTTAGTGAGTCATGCAGTCATGAGGAAGCATAGAAAAAAGAAAAGCTGCACACACACTGGCTCATACTTCTTTGTACACAGGCATGTGCAGAAGGCTCTCCTTTCTTTTAAAGGAGACATATCATAGAAAAATTAAGAATATACCAGTGAATTATAATATATTATAATATATAATAATATAGACGGATTGTGCTTAAAAAGTTGTGTTTCTTACTGCTTTATTGAGATATTCCACCAAATCCCCACAAGTCCCACACATCTGTCCCACTTCCTGCTGGCTGAATTCTCTGGATGTGCAGGGGAGCCGCTGGCTCTGTCAGTACACTATACTGTTGGATAGCAGCTAGGCTGACCTGATAGGGAACTGAAGCTTGCCTTTGCTTTTGTGACTGCAGGGCTCCTACAGTGCTTCTGGCAGGGACTGTTAGGACATGCTCACCCTTCATTTGAAACAGGGACAGAGAATTGATAGGATCTATAGGGAACTGCAATAAAGGGGCCATTTGTACAGATACCATTTATGTTTTAGAGTTTTTTCCCATTTATCCAATGTCTCCTTTAAGAAAGAGGGGCCAGAGCTTCATGCTGTACCAGGAAGTAGGGGAAAGGAGCTGGAGATAACTTATAATTTAAAAACCAGATCAGACTAAATGCAGGGACTGTTATACTATTCTGGGGGTTGCTTAGAGTAATTTTAAAGATAGAAAAAAAACATTTACTGTATATACTAGAGTATAAGCCGATCCAAATATAAGCCGAGGTACCTAATTTTACCTAAGAAAACTGGAAAAACTTATTGACTCGAGTATAAGCCTAGGGTGGGAAATGCAGCAGCTACTGCTAAGTTTTAATAATCAAAATAAATACCTATAAAATTACATTAATTGAGGCATCAGTGGGGTATATGTTTTTCAATATTTCAAAGAAAAACAGTAAACTAGCTCTGTAAGCGGAGAAGAGGGTCAACAAAAACAATATGAGTACTACCCCACGCTCATTGCACATTGGCAAACTGGCAGCAGACCCAGTCCCTGGAGGAGATGTAAGGGGAAATAAGTATTGCTAGTGGGAGCCTAGGCCAGGGCACTGGAGGGTCTGGTTGCAGGTGGCCTAATTTGCACACAAAGGAGAGAGGGTGCTAGTCTAGAGCAGCGTTTTTCAACCGCTGTTCCGCGGCACACTAGTGTGCCGCGAGATGTTGCCTGGTGTGCCGTAGGCAGGGCCGCAATTTTTACTTTAAAAAAAAAATCCGGGCCCTGTCATTGGTTGTGCCCCGTGTGTACGGGTGACGTCAGTACGCACGGGGCGCAACGTTATAAAAGGGCCTGTGTGCGGTCGCGTGTAGGCGGAAGTGCAGAGGCGGCGCGCGTGAGGGGAAGATGCTGCTGAAGCCGCCGAAGAGTAAAATGCTGCTGGGCACCAATGTATTAGGGGGGGCCACGGGGCACACTGACTTATGGGGGCACTGCTGCTGGGCACCAATGTACTAGGGGGGCTGGCTCTTGGCACCAATGTACTGGGGGCACTGCTGCTGGGCACCAATGTACTAGGGGGCACTGCTCTTGGCACCAATGTACTAGGGGGGCACTGCTCTTGGCACCAATGTACTGGGGGCACTGCTGCTGGGCACCAATGTACTAGGGGGGCACTGCTCTTGGCACCAATGTACTAGGGGGGCACTGCTCTTGGCACCAATGTACTAGGGGGGCACTGCTGCTGGGCACCAATGTACTAGGGGGGCACTGCTGCTGGGCACCAATGTACTAGGGGGGCACTGCTGCTGGGCACCAATGTACTAGGGGGGCACTGCTCTTTGCACCAATGTACTAGGGGGGCACTGCTGCTGGGCACCAGTGTACTAGGGGGGCACTGCTGCTGGGCACAGAGTTACATTTTTTAACATTTTCTAATGGTGGTGTGCCTCGTGATTTTTTTCATGAAACAAGTGTGCCTTTGCCCAAAAAAGGTTGAAAAACACTGGTCTAGAGGGACCCATGGCACGACTCATGGCATGACTTTTTCAGCACATTTTGGGTGCTGAAAAACTAGGCTTATACTCGAGTATATACTAATTCTTTAAAAGTTATTTGTAAATGTAACTGTTATTGAAAGCAGCATTAGCTTTACTGCTGGTAATGTCTTTTAAAACAATGTTGCAAAAGTCCGTCTTCTCCTTCTCTTCTTTTCCCTAGTTTTGCTTAACTGTTTTCTATAACTGAAAAATGAGTGGCAGCAAGGTCTGCCACATGTATGCAGTTTTGGAACAACAACACCGGCAAGATGATGAGGCAGTAAGCTGGGTGACAGAAAATCTAATGCAGGGAAAAAGAGAAGGGAGGCTGCTCCAGGGTTTGTGCATCTCAACAGATTTGCCAGATTGTGGGAAAAAGATGGGAGTGTGAACTCTGTACTGGTGGTTCTAGATGGGGCTGATATCTCTAAGAGCCGGGAGACCAGTTTCTCAAGTAGTGGTGGGGTGGAGAGTAGAGCTAGGCCAAAACAGATTGTGGTTATAGGGGATTTATTATTAGGAATTTGGACATGGTAATCTGTCGACCGGATCGCTAGAACCGAACAGTTTGCTGTCTTCCTGGTGCCAGGGTTCAGCATGTGGTTGATTGGGTTGACAAATTATTAGGCGGGGCTGGGCATGAGCCAACTGTCTTAGAACATATTAGTACTAATGACAAAATTAATGGTAGGCGGAGGACCTTAAAGAGTTAGTTCAGGGATCTAGGCTCTAAGATTAAGGAAAGGGCCTCCTGTAGATTGTAAGCTCTTGCAAGCAGGGCCCTCTGATCCTATTGTTATTTTGTATACCCTTGTTTTTTAAACTTTTTAAGATCCCTGTTTGTTTAAACTTATTTTGAAGTGCTGCATTATTTGCTGGCGCTATATAAATAATGATGATGATGAGGATAGTAATTTTTTCTGAAGTTTTGCCTGTGCCACGTGCAAGTTTTGTTTAGTGAGAAAGTGGGAGCTTAATGTGTGCCTAAAGTCTTGAAAAATGCTCCTGGGGGTGCCAAATAAGGGCTATGATTGGCTGTTTGGTAGCCTCTATGTGAACTGGCAAGCCTACAGAAGGATCAGTTGGTCAGTACACCAAAATTTGCCTTCACAAGTCACTGGTTGGGGATCACTGGCTACGAGGCTAGGAAAGGGGGGGAGCTAGTATGGCAAAGCTAGTGAAGACCTGTCAGTGGGATTAGCAAGGGGTCATGGGGGACGAGTAAGGGGGCATACAGTTTACCAGCTACAAAAGTCCTCTGTTACATAGGAAAACAGCCTAATAGTAACCTTAGATGTAACCTGTTGTGTGATGTAAATACCAGAGGGAAAACCTTCGCTGCATGCTGGCTAATGCACGGAGCCTGCCAGGGAAATTAGGAGAGTTCGAGTCTATTGCATGTACTGAAAATTATGATTTAATTGGTATCACTGAAACCTGGTGGGATGAAATGTGTGACTGGGCTGTGAATTTAAATGGTTACACCCTTTTTAGGAGGACAGGGGGATTAAAAAGGGTGGACGGGGTTGTCTTTATGTAAAGCCAGATTTAAAGCCATGTGCTAAAGAAATTACGAGAGACCACAACGGGAAGGAATCCCTTTGGGTAGAAATTTCAGCAGGGCTTAAGGTTACAAAATAAATAATCATTGGTGTGCATGCTATAAACCACCCCATATAAGTGAGGAGGATGAGGCACAGTACACACAAATAAACCAAGAGCACACAACATGTTAGGTCACATTAGCCAAGGAATGTACAGAGTTCTGTCTTTGCATTATTTATGGTCAAGTAAATACACAAAATGGCAGCTCAAGAAAAATCTGTTGGTATTCATTCTGGGGGGAATAGTTTTTCTTTATGCAACCTCTTCACAAACAACTCTTACTTGGCCAATCTTTCATAACCAAGACTTTCCATGGGCTGCTCTTTCCATAAGGCAAGGCGAGAATCTTGCCCTAGGCTGCAGTGATGGCCAGATACCAGGGGAAGCAAAAAGTCACCTCTGGTAACTTTAAGACCAGAATTTACTTTTTTCGAAATTCTGCTCTTCTAATGCAGACAGGGCAATAATGCTCTCTGCACTAGCAATACAGCCTCCCCTTGACACCTGAGGCAGCAGCCCAAATGCCAAACCCTGTCACCCATCCCAAGCTTAGCTCCTTGGCTGTCAGAGTGGTTGGATGGGGGTAACATCAGGGCTACTGCCCCTTCTTTATCAGCTTAGTTGTCCTTCTTTGGACTCTCTTTAATGCAATAAAATCCAGTCAGAGCACTGTATACTAAAACTACACAACATATTCTAGATCAAGAGTTACTAGTGCTTTGTAAAGGGGAAGAATAACCCTCTTCTTTAACAACTCTATGTCCTTCTACATAATAGATTTGCCTAAAACAATACCATTAAGCATATAAGTTTGCTTGCATATTTTTATCACAGGTGCAAAACCTTAAATCTATGCCACTTAGCCACCCTGACTGCTAGTTTGTCAAGATCCTGCTGCAAGGATGTCACATTCCATATAAAAATAATTGGGCTGCAAAGTTGTTTGCCATTTGCAAACATTGATACATTACTTACAATATCTTTCCCTAAATCATTAATAAACAAATTAAATAAAAGTACAGATACCAAAATACAGAACCTGTTGGACCCCAACCCTTCAATAATATTCTAAAACCCTGCATATGGAATTTTCAGGTCTCATGTAGCAGTGCTGGAATAACAGACTAAAAGGTGAGTAGGAGGAGATGAAGAAAAAAAAAAAGGATACAGATACTAATTACAATAATGTAAATATCAAAATGGGCTGGATAAAAATGTAATTTAGGATTTTTTGGATTTTTGTTTTCTGGTTGCTGGGCAATTTAAGTCAATACACAATATAAAAGAAAGACCAAATGCATATTGAATGCCTAAATAATACAAAAAAATTATTCAAATGAGGAGCTCTTTGAACCTCAAAATTTGCTATGCTTTCCATCTTTAACCAAAATGTGATCTGTGATTTAAATGATTTTTTTGTCTCGAGTCTGAGTGTAGTTAAAGGAAAAGGAAATGTAAAAACTAAGTAAGCTTTATCAGAAAGGTCTATATAAATACAGCCATAAGCACTCACAGAAATGCTGCACTGACTCCTCTATTAAAAGAAACAGATTTTCTGGTCTTCTTTTGTGTATACGTGTACTTTGGAACCTAAATTCCTCTCTCAGAAAAATTCTTAATTCCTGGGGCCGGAGGCGCAGCTCTCTCCTCATCCCCCCTCCCAAAAGAATTCGTATGCTACCAACGGCTAGAGCTGCAGTAGGAAGCTACAGAGACCAAGCTAAAATGGCAGCTGCTATCAAACAAATGGAAGGGAGCAGGTAGGGCTATTTACTCAGTTATGATAAAGCTTTCAACAGAATAAATACAGAGTTTTAGCTTGCACTAATGTGGCTAATCTATTGGCAGTAAAATGCAAAACTTACTATCCTTCTCCTTTAATGAGTATTAAAAACAGTTTAAAACATCAACCAAATTTTAACATTTTAGGATCTTACTCTTCAGCAACTTCATCTTCTTCCTCTCCTGGGTTAAATGATTCATCTAAATGTGGTGGGGAAGCAAATGAAAACATTTAGTACTATATATAGTGTATCTGTAGCTTTAAGAGTATTTTTATTAACAGAACCAATGTTTTCTCACCAGTTTCGTCACCAGACTCATCGCTATCTGCATTCTCACGAATCTTCCCCTCCTCTTTCATTCTTTCTAGATAAGCATCATGTTGATCTTCATCAGAGTCTGCATAATCATCATATGCTGGTTTCATACCCTTGGTTCAATAAAAAGGACACAAAAAAATTAAGACAATCCCATAACACTGCACACTTAGTGGGCAAAACAGAAATAGACTACAGGTCTCATTAAATTAAACTAGCATAGTTATAGGAGCTATATTGGTGCAACACTGACATACACATTACACTTTGCAACAATATGCATTTGCACCTTTCAAATGTCCACAGAACAGTTTCCTAATAATATAAAAGAGAATTTATTTATTGGAATGGCGGGGAAAAGGGGCAGCGTTGGAGCCTTTGTGTACTTGAAATGCCATGGCCTATACTGAATCTCAGTCTCTGGGCCTGTTCTCACAAAACAACAACAACAAAAAAAAAAGCTAGTGATGTATATCACAAGAATAAAAATAACACCACACAAGAAAAAGTATAGATTATATAATACATGAATTGAGAAATTAAACAGACCAAAGTTTATTTTGTTGTCATGAATTGTTGTGAAGACACAAAGAAAACATAACACAGCTGCAGTGGACTACATGTCACAGATGCCACTGGGGGTCATTAATAAAGTTTGTGTAGCGCATATTATTTTTGCAAATGGTTGTTTGCGCACATTTTCCCCAAAATGCTTAAATTTTGCACTGCTGTGCCAGTCTTTTCCTTTTTTTTTTTTTGCAAATTGCAGTGAAATGGGAATTGTGCACAAAAATTTGCAAATAAATTTGCGTTTTGCATGAGCATGCCCTCTGTGCGCATTAATGGTTTGTGAATATAATGCCGTTCTTCCCTTTGCAAATATAAATTCATAATTTGCGAGATCAGTTTAGCGAATATTATTTCTGCCACTAAAGTTGTGGCAAAACTCAGACACAGAGTCTGTGCATACATATTCACCTTTGCGAAAATGCCATATTTAAAAAGCTTTAAGGACACTCGCACTAAATATAAAAAAAGTCACAATTATGTTTGCACATTAAATGCACCAGTCTTGTCCAGCTTTTTAACATGGACAGGACAAATATGTTCCCTTTGCGAATGTATTTGTGCTGTGCGAATTTTATAAATGACCCCCCCACTATCTGTTATTATCACTGGAAAGAGAAGGACTTGCGTCTACAACAGAAAACACAAACAATATATACATATTGTGTTGCCATATCACCTTTTTACAGGTATGGGATCCATTATCCAGAAACCCACTATCCATTAAGTTCCGAATTACGGAAAACCCCTCTACCACAGACTCCATTTTAATCAAATAATTCAACATTTTTTAACTGAATTCCTTTTCTCTGTAATAATATAACAGTACCTTGTACTTTACCCCATCTAGGCTATAATTAATCCTTTTCGGAGGCAAAACAATATATTCATTTCTACCCATGTTTAATGTTTTACATGCTTTTGTTAATGTATAATCATCTTATGTAATGTAAGAAATCCTTCACTCAAATTTTGTGTGAATATTTGTTGCCTATAAATTACACTTTTTTTCAGTGTGACACTGTTTTATGTTCGAAAACAAATCTTGAATAATGCTGAATTCCCCATGCTCTTTTTTTAACCTTATAATTAAATAGTGCCCCAGAATCACATTTGAGGTAAGATCAGGGTTTTGACTTATAGTAATTTTAGGGGTATACGCTTTTGTTATAAACAACTCGAGCGTTACTTTGACTTTGCGTTTGATCTGATCTTATTTAATAAAATAAGAAAATTGGTTACGGGTCTAAATAGTATTCAAGACACTGCATTTGACTATGTAGGTATGTTGAAATTCTATTTTTGTCTAAAATTTGCTACTTTTTAATCCAGTCCCATAAATAAATGACACAATGACAACGTTACCCAACTGTGTGAAGTAATATCAATATAAGCATCCATTATACACTGTATATTTGTACTAAATCTATTAGATGTTATCATATACCTAGAGTACTTTTACAAAGCTCACTACGTCTAATTGACATAAGGTTCTGTATTCTGTTTTTCTAAACTTGATGCATGGGACATATAGCGCAGAAGAACTTATAAAGTCCTTAAAGGTAAACTATACCCCTGAACAGTGTAGGTCTCTATAAAAATATCCAACAGCATACATACATGTTAGGTCACATAAGCCAATTACTGGCCAAATTTTGTCTTTTACTCCCACACTTCTTCATGTTACAGTTACAGCTGCATTATTTCCTGTCGGGTGATCTCTGAGGGAGCACACAGCCCGTCACAAAATGGTGGCTCAAAGTAAAAGGCGTAAAAGGGAAATATTTACTGATTATGAAAATGCTAATCTTTTAAAGGAAAACTATACCCTCAGAATGAATACTTAACAAACAGATTATATGTGACCAATTAAAGAATCTTACCAATATTTATATATACTGTATATACTCGAGTATAAGCCTAGTTTTTCAGCACCCAAAATGTGCTGAAAAAGTCACCCTCGGCTTATACTCGAGTCGGGTGCCATGGGTCCCTCCAGACTAGCACCCTGTGTCCTTTGTGTGCAAATTAGGCCACCCGCAAGACACTCCATTGCCCTGGCCCGCTCCCAATTAATCTCTATCTACCATCCTCATCTGCCCCATTCTGCACTAGACATTGCACTTTATATTCTATATAAACTATATATAGTTTTGAATCATTTTAACTCTGTGTTTTAGCTGGGTTGCTGATTGAGCTAAGGGAGTAGTACTCTTAAGGTATCATTGTTGATACCATATTGTTTTTGCTGACCCTCTTCTCCACTTACAGAGCTAATTTACTGTTTTTCTTTTAAATAAATATTTAAAAACATATTCCCCATTGATGCCTCATTTAATGTAATTGTATTGGTATTTATTTTGATTATTGAAACTTAGCAGTAGCCGCTGCATTTCCCACCCTAGGCTTATACTGGAGTCAATAAGTTTTTCCAGTTTTCTTAGGTAAAATTAGGTACCTCGGCTTATATTCGGATCGGCTTATACTCGAGTATATACGGTATTTTGCAGTTTGATAAAATTCTTTAATTTGTCACATAATATAATCTGTTTGTTAAGTATTCATTCTAAAGGTATAGTTTTCCTTTTAAAGATTAGCATTTTCATGGGAAAGATACCTAGGTACAATACAATGTTGAAAGCAATGACATGGGGCATGCAGTACATGCAGTACTTCTATTATAGCAGTGATTTTGCAGAGCTTTTGGAAGAGGTTGGAGAACATAACTGAAATAAAATGTCTGAAAGTATGTGTTCCTGAATATTTTTTTGAATAGTTTACAAATCTAAATTGTTTTTAGGTCTACTGTAATCACAATCATGCATTGTCTTCAAAGCAAAGCAAAACTACACATTTTATAAGCATTTCTTAGGGCAAGGAATTTTTTGCCTAAAATTTTGGCTTCAAGTTATAACTTTTAAAGAATGAAGTTGGGCCACTAGGTTTGCTCAGTTTCCCCTTTTAAGAGGCTAAACTAAATTATTGCATCTGTGAACCCTAAATTGTGTGTACAGAAATATTTTGAAAGGGCTTCCTTTAAAACAATGTTAAATCTCTAATCAAGGTATTATTTTAGTCTCTAAGCAAGAGAATAGAATCTGCAATATTCATACTGAATAATGTTTGTTGGTACATGGTTCAAGCACGTAGATACATTCTCTACTTTTTGCAAAGTGGGAGTTTTTTCTCTTCCATGTTTCACCAGTACAGTATTCAAAACACAGGAGAAACAATAGACATAAGGAAAACATGAATAATTTTTACCAGAAGCAATACTGACAAAAATAATGTAGGTACACACAACATCTGCAGAAAAAAACTTCTGTTTGCTTTGATACAAGTAGTAGCACTTACAGGTTTACAGTGGTGCAGCAACACAGGGAAGATAAGGGTTTCTACACCAGTGGAATAAACAGTATGCATTTACTAAATTTTTAGAATAAATATGATTCTAGATAAAAATCAGACAACAGCTGGTTATCAATACTTACCTCTTTTAGTCCTCTATTTTTAATACTTAGTTTTTTAGCGTTCACAAAATCAAACAGCTTTCCGTATTCCTCCCTATGAAGAGAAATAAAATCAAAGTTAACCAGCTTAAGCTCGTACTTCTATAGTGCAATTTTCATGTTTTTTTCATTAATAAATCATGAAAATTTCAGGTTTCAATAAATAGTCTTGCATATATTTGCACTTGCATTTTTCTTTAATAAAGAAAAACCAAAAACTCAAATTTTGTTAAAGGGAAACGAAAGGTAAAGTCACTTGGGGGTGCCAAAATGTTAGGCACCCCCAAGTGACTTTAACCGCTTACCTCGTACCCCGGGCTGGTGCCCCTGTTGGGAGAAAACAGCACCAGCCCGGGGCACCTGGAGCGCAGCGCTTCCGTGTTCTGGCTTCCTCTTCCTGAATGCCAGCGGTGGGCGCATGCGCAGTAGAGTGAAAAGCCGACTTTAATGTTTAAGTTCGGCTTTTCTCTCTACTGCGCATGCGCGCGCAGCGAAACAAGAGGAAGGAAGCGCCTGCAGCTACCCCGGGCTGGTGCTGTTCCCTCCTCACAGGGGCACCAGCCCGGGGTAAAAGGTAGGTGGTCAAAGTCACTTGGGGGTGCCTAACATTTTGGCACCCCCAAGTGACTTTGACTTTCTTTTCCCTTTAAGTCTTCCATCTCACCACCTATATACACGCCACATTCTTCAAAGGCTTTATACTCTATAAAACTATTAGGCACACCTTAAATAGTACAAATAAACACTGACACAGCAGTCACCAACTCATGATATAAAAATTTTCACTAACCTTTCAATGCTGCTGAAAGTATACTGTGAACCTTGTTTTGTTTCTATCTCGAAGTCAAATGAGCGTGTAGTTGTGGTACCACGGGCAAAGTTGACACAGTTGACTTCATCAAATCTTATGTGCACAGGTGGTTTATGAACATAGATAAAGCCACGTTCCAATGGATAGAGCAACCCTGAACTGGCCTTGTATGAACATGTAATGCACTGTGATCCAGAGTGGCTACAAGGAGAAACATTTAGCATTATTAGAAAGTGAAAGTCATGGAATGAAAAATACATTTTCTTACAGTCTGCATCCCTAAAGAAAAATAACCTCCACAAAAACCTAAGTATGTTACCACGGTCAAAATAAAATTGTAAACTGCCATAGGTATGTCATTGTAATCACATGAAAATTCATCTAAATAAACTGAAAACATTTTTTTTTTAATTTGCATAGCCTTTTTACCCAGTTTCATTTGTAGAATTAACTGTTCCTTTAAGGAACAAAGACTTGATTTTCTGAAATCTAGAGCCTTTGTTACGCCAACATTATGGTCACTATTACCTAGGGGTTCTAGTACTTGCACAATTGCTATATGTTCTAGGTTGATAGAGATCACTATATCCAGTATAGTATGATTTCCAGTTGGGTTCTCAATAATGTATGACATAAAAGTGTCATAAAACAATTTTATAAACTTGATCCCTTTAAGTCTTCTAGTAGTACTGTTCCTCCAGTGAATACATGGGTAATTGAAGGAGAAGGATCGGTAAAAACTAAGTAAGCTTTACCAGAAAGGTCTATGTAAATACAGCCATAAGAAGTTGCAGTAATGCTGCACTAAATCCCCTATCAAACGAAACACAGGATTTCTTGTCTCCTTTTTTGGGAACATTTTCTTCGGTATCAGACTTCCTCTTTTAGAGCTCCTTCAGGTTTGCTCAGTTCTCTCCTCTCACCCCCTCCCACATGAATGCATAAGAACTCACTTCCCCCACCTAAGGAATGTGTGATCTGAGCTTCCAACGGCTATAACTGCAGCAGGAAGCTACCAAGACCAAGCTAAAATGGCAGCTGCTATCAGGGCTCTTTACTCAGGTATAGTAAAACTTTCTCCTTCAAAACCACATTATCAAATCTTGCCAGAAACTAGCAGCCTTCTCTATTTGCAACAAGAATTGAGCATCTTCCATTTGCTGATCTGAGGGGGGGGGGGGGGGGGTATAGCATACCCTTACTATTGATTTGCTGGAATGTTTAGTTTGTGAAAAGTTCAACGCATAAGGCTTCAGCCCCATTATTTGTCACCATAATTTTTCTTCCTACAAACAAGCTTTAAAATCCTTTTCTATTTCCTTGTCCCTTCAAAATCAAGTTAAGCCTTCTATATTTACTACCCAGTTATGTGACTCATTCAGCCATGTTTCCACAATGCCAATTACACAATATTTCTCCACTACGACTGTATGTCATTGCCCTAAAACAAGCTACTATGCAGCCATGAGAGTTAATATTCAAGGGCTCAGATATCAATTATGTCTTTCTACCTATAGGACTAAAACCTGTCATATTAAAAATTTGCTAACAAAAAATAATTTACTTGCAGATGGGGACAAACAGAACCTTTATGGTAATGGAACACAGGGATGTGTTGTCCAAGTGAAAATTGCCTCCTTAGTGGGTCACAAAACAACCCAAAGCTGGCCATTATTATGTGCATATACATTAGAGGGCATAATAGACAGATAGGGGTGTCTTTTTTTTTTTTATAAAAATGATAGACAGAGGAACAGAACTTTTTACAGCAGTGTAGGTGATTTTGTTGTGGAATGTCCTTCCTAGTGATGTTGTAATGGCAGATTCTGTTGATGCCTATAAGAGGGGCTTGAATGATTTCTTGAACAAGCATAATATCCAAGGCTATTGTGATGCTAAAATGTACAGTTACAATTGATGTTGATATATATATATATATATATATATATATATATATATATATATATATATATATATATATATATATATATATATATATATATACTGACCCTGACCAGGAACTATTTTCGTTTTGAAGGCTCTTTTTTCCTTCAGACATCAGGCACCGCAATGGGCAGTGCCCTGGCACCCTCTTACGCTAACCTTTACATGCAACACTTTGAGGAGGTACATATCCTCCCCCTGCTGGGTAATCCCATTCTCACTTACTTTCGCTACATTGACGACCTCTTCCTCATTTGGACGGAGGATATAGACAGTCTAGTACAGTTCCACCAGGACTTAAACTCCCTCGACAGCCCCATTAAACTCACTCTCAACTACCATGAGGATAATGTCGACTTTCTAGACTTAAACATTTACAAGAATGGGTCAGGACTTGGGACTAGACTTTTCCGCAAGCCTACCGATCGTAATTCTATATTACACGCCACTAGCCACCATCCCCCAGCCACTGTCAGGGGTATCCCTTACTCCCAGTTTTTGCGGGTTATTAGGAATAATAGTTCACCTGATACTGCAAGAATACAACTCAAAGAGATGTATGACAGGTTCCTGGAAAGAGGCTACACGGACAGTCAACTGAAACAACAGATGCAAAAAGCTCTCCTATACACTCAAGATGAGTTAATTTACAAGAAACACGGGGATGTTACTCATACCAACCCCTTGATATTCACTACCACATACAGCCCCACGTCATCATCTCTATCCAAAAGTATTCAAGGAAATTGGCCAATGATCAACCAGGACGAGACTCTTTCTCTACATCTCTCAAAGAAACCAATGCTGGGATATAAAAGAAGCAGCAGCCTCAGAGACTTACTGGTTAAAACAGACTTCAAAGGGTCCCCAAAAACTCAGATGGACTGGCTCTCTAAACAAAGGAGACTAGGGTGTTATAAATGCCCTGATTGTACTACATGCCGATGTCTTCTCACAGGTCCCGATTTCCCTCATCCTCACACAGGCAAAAGACTTAAGATTTATCATAGACTAACATGTACCTCAACATATGTTGTTTACATCATTACTTGCCCATGCGGTATGTACTATGTGGGTAAAACCATTACTACCCTGCGTGAACGCATCGGTAATCACCGGTCTGCAGTGAGCCGGGCACTTAAAGAAGGTAAGGCAGACCAACCGGTAGCAAGACATTTTTTGAACATGAGGCACTCCTTACCCACGTTCAGATGTATGGCCATCGATTTCCAGCCCCCCCTGTCCAGAGGTGGAAACAGGGACCAGGCCTTACTACAAAGAGAATCCAGGTGGATTCACAAACTAGACTGTGTAGCACCAAAGGGCCTCAATGAAACATTGCCACTTGGATGCTAGTGCTGGGCGGTATACCGTTTTTTTAAAAAAAAAAACCCGGTATGAGTTTTAAACATACCGCTATACCGGTATGCGCGCCTCCTGCTGTTTTTCTCCTATAACTTCCGGGTTGCGCCCGTGCGTACGTGACGTCGGCGCGCACGCGACGTCGCTAGGACGCATCGCTGGAGGAACCACAAGTTGGGTAAGTTCTGCTGGGGGGTTGTGGCTGGGGTTGTGGTTGGGGGGGCTGGGGGGGTTGTGGCTGGGGTTGGGGGGAGTTGTGGCTGGGGGGGGGGGCTGGGGTTGTTGGGGGGGGTTGGTGTTGGGGGGCCACCAATATTTATTATTTATTTTTTTATTTATATACCGTCAAATACCGTGATACTGATATAATTTTGAAAAATACCGTGATATAAATTTTTGGTCATACCGCCCAGCTCTATTGGATGCTTCATCTGAACTCTCACCATTGTGTGTTTCCCTGCAAAATTTGTTTCTCCTTTTGGCCACTTTGTCTCTTCTATCCCTGAGGTTACAATTGACTTAGTTGTCTGTCCCTGAACCACTGTATCAGGATACATTGTATATACAGTGGAGGAAATAATTATTTGACCCCTCACTGATTTTGTAAGTTTGTCCAATGACAAAGAAATGAAAAGTCTCAGAACAGTATCATTTCAATGGTAGGTTTATTTTAACAGTGGCAGATAGCACATCAAAAGGAAAATCGAAAAAATAACTTTAAAAAAAAGATAGCAACTGATTTGCATTTCATTGAGTGAAATAAGTTTTTGAACCCCTACCAACCATTAAGAGTTCTGGCTCCCACAGAGTGGTTAGACACTTCTACTCAATTAGTCAACCTCATTAAGGACACCTGTCTTAACTAGTCACCTGTATAAAAGACACCTGTCCACAGAATCAATCAATCAAGCAGACTCCAAACTCTCCAACATGGGAAAGACCAAAGAGCTGTCCAAGGATGTCAGAGACAAAATTGTAGACCTGCACAAGGCTGGAATGGGCTACAAAACCATTAGCAAGAAGCTGGGAGAGAAGGTGACAACTGTTGGTGCAATTGTTCGAAAATGGAAGGAGCACAAAATGACCATCAATCGACCTCGCTCTGGGGCTCCATGCAAGATCTCACCTCGTGGGGTGTCAATGATTCTGAGAAAGGTGAAAAAGCATCCTAGAACTACACAGGAGGAGTTAGTTAATGACCTCAAATTAGCAGGGACCACAGTCACCAAGAAAACCATTGGAAACACATTACACCGCAATGGATTAAAATCCTGCAGGGCTCGCAAGGTCCCCCTGCTCAAGAAGGCACATGTGCAGGCCCGTCTGAAGTTTGCCAATGAACACCTGAATGATTCTGTGAGTGACTGGGAGAAGGTGCTGTGGTCTGATGAGACCAAAATAGAGCTCTTTGGCATTAACTCAACTCGCTGTGTTTGGAGGAAGAAAAATGTTGCCTATGACCCCCAAAACACCGTCCCCACCGTCAAGCATGGGGGTGGAAACATTTTGCTTTGGGGGTGTTTTTCTGCTAAGGGCACAGGACAACTTATTCGCATTAACGGGAAAATGGACGGAGCCATGTATCGTGAAATCCTGAATGACAACCTCCTTCCCTCTGCCAGGAAACTGAAAATGGGTCGTGGATGGGTGTTCCAGCACGACAATGACCCAAAACATACAGCAAAGGCAACAAAGGAGTGGCTCAAGAAGAAGCACATTAAGGTCATGGAGTGGCCTAGTCAGTCTCCGGACCTTAATCCAATAGAAAACCTATGGAGGGAGCTCAAGCTCAGAGTTGCACAGAGACAGCCTCGAAACCTTAGGGATTTAGAGATGATCTGCAAAGAGGAGTGGACCAACATTCCTTCTAAAATGTGCGCAAACTTGGTCATCAATTACAAGAAACGTTTGACCTCTGTGCTTGCAAACAAGGGTTTTTCCACTAAGTATTAAGTCTTTTTTTGTTAGAGGGTTCAAAAACTTATTTCACTCAATGAAATGCAAATCAGTTGCTATCTTTTTTTTAAAGTTATTTTTTCGATTTTCCTTTTGATGTGCTATCTGCCACTGTTAAAATAAACCTACCATTGAAATGATACTGTTCTGAGACTTTTCATTTCTTTGTCATTGGACAAACTTACAAAATCAGTGAGGGGTCAAATAATTATTTCCTCCACTGTATATTGTCCACACAGAAACTGTGATTCTCTCTGCTACCCTTTCATATAGGAATGGCCTGCTACTCCCTGCCTGCTTGGCTTGTGAGCAATGATAAGTAAATCCTACTGTGTTTTCCATACTCCTCTATGGGTCCACTTACTGTTTATAGCTTTCTACTATTTCTCTATCGGTGTGTGTCCCTGACAGCTCCATGGCTCCTTTCTCCCAGAGACCCCTCTGTGCTATGGCAATATATGGGGAAATGTTGTTCCCCACGAAGGCTACTCGTAGTTCCTCATGCTGATGAGGCTAAAGGTAGGGGCGGTAACCCAATAATGTATCTACCCCGCGGGGGGTATCCCTTATCATGAGACGTGCACTGTACGACAATTGCCCCTTGTATGGCTATGACAAGATAATCAAGCGTGTTTCAAGATGGCTATCCCCCTATGGACACCCCGTTATTTGTGGACAAGGGCTTCGGAACAATAACTCGGTATTACCGAGTACTTGGGACTCCTGGTGTCCACACTCTATGCGCTGTGAACAGCGCACGGTTCGGATGTTTATAGTTAAAGATGTGCCCATGAGGGAACTGACGGTCGTGTCGTAACACAGCGTTACTAGTAGCCACGTTCACATAGCAACGCGTGACTCCCCCAATTGCCGTCTACAACGGCCATGTCGTAACACGGCGTTACTAGTAGCCACGTCCGCATAGCAACGCCTGACTCTCCCAGTTGCCGTCTCTAACACAAGTATGCGTGTTATACTCTTGCACTGTCAGGAACGGGTTACTGCTCTGTGCCTCGGATATGATCGCCTGTAAGTACCTGTCTGTGCCAGTAGTTTGGGGGCTTATGGGGTTATAGCGGCATAAATAAACCACACACACACCGCTCTGATTCTTTTCTCTGTTTATGTATTTCTCGCTATGGCTTACTTTTTCTGTCTTTAGTTTTGTTTACCCTCTGTTGCCTAGCAACACTTTCTCTTGGCGCCAATTTTCCTTTTAAAATGCCGATGTGTATGCACTTTCTTTGTATTCCCTGACGAAAGTCCCAAGTGAGGACTGAAACGTTGGTAATAAAACATCACCGTTTGCAACTACCTGATGATTTTTGACCATTTGTAAAATTCCTAAGAGTGCTGACATTCGTTCCTGCTTGTATAATTTTGGCTCTAGCACCAAGGTTTTGTAATTTTGTATGGTGTGCTTCCTACTTTGGACTAATATATATATATATATATATGGATTATGTATGTGAGTGTATAGGTAGGCCAGTATAGGTTTGCGTATGTTGGGTTCACTTGGAAAGGTTGAACGTGATGGTCTCTGGTCTTTTTTCAACCCTATGTAACTATAAACGTCAAGATCTGGGCCCCATTTGGCCACCCACATGCAGGGCCAAATTGGGCAGATATGGTCTTTGGCAAGGGGCTGCAGACTTGGTCTGGAGTAAGCAGCTTTTATTGGTTCTTGTATATGGAAATGGATCTAGAGGTACTTTTGGATAATAAAAAATTAGCCGCAAGAATCAATGTGAGAGCCAGCGCCAGCAAGGTATCAAGTGTTAAAAAGATATAGATTGATTGAAAGAGAGGGTAATGTTTCCCCTTTACAAAGTATTGGTAAGGCCCCCACATAGAATATGAAGTGCAGTAACCTAGTTAGCTTAGAAGAAATGGTTTTACCTTAGGGCTCCTACACCTGAGCGCTTACTTATGTGCTCCCCTGTAGATCTTTTATGTGTTCCATCACAAGGGAACACAAGCGTTAACACATCCCACACTTTTCTATGAGTTTGACCTCATTGTGCCGCAAGGAAGAGCCAAAGGAAGCAACTTGGATGTGTTACGCCTCCATTCAGAACTTCCCTGTGGTACACAGTGAGAAAAATCTGATAGAAAAGAGTGGGTTGTGTTGACTCATGCATTCCCTTGTGGTGGAACACATAAAAACAGCCACCATACAAGCTTGTGTGTAACATCCCTTAAAATGTGGATAACTCTCTACCAAAGGCTGTTAAACTATAAGATACATTAGTTACTGAAATGAACTTTTAGTACAAAGTTTTTCACCATCACCTGTATTAACAAGCACTTAGGTTACACTCAGACAATAATGTTAACCTAATGGGCAAACATCAATTTTAGCCTTATTCTGCATTACAAAGTGCTACTCCTGTTAACTAAACTTTGCACCTTGCTTTGAGCTAGAACGTATAATTTTACTATAAGTTGACAGTTAGGCAGATGTCAGTTATGAGCATTGTAGCAATTATTCTTTGGTCTTTCCATAAACTAATTCAGCAGTGCTTTCTAAAAAAAAAAAAAACCCCAAAAAAGTGGGTTTGGTGCATTCTAACTTTCTATGCAAAAGGCCATATTTACTAAAGCTAGAACTGTTATTAGTATGGAAAGGGGTAAGAGAAAAAATTTTTTCTTAAAATAAAAAAAAAATTAAACCTTTGCTCTTGTACATTAGTGTTATAACTCACCCCTGAAAATTTCCTGGGACAGTTATCTTGCGGTTTACCAAAGCCTTCATAACACGACTGACCATCTCATAAAGACAGCCTGACATATTCTTTTTAAGCTTTCCCTCAAAACGCCTCTCAACCTCTTCCCTGAGAAAAGATTTTTGGAAAAAAAAAAGTTACAAACATGGTAGTTGAATAGGGAGAGCATTTCCAAAACTAAAGGAACATTTAAATGCTTAAAACAGAATATGAAATAATGCTGTAAGAAGGGAGAAAGAAAGAAACCAAAAACAAGAAAAGAAAATGAAAAAAGAAAATGTGGATAAGGAGGAAGCGAGCTATAAAAAAAAAATACAACATCCTAATTTTAACAAATATATATATATATTTACTCGCTCATGTTGAGTGTCAAAGTCATGTCCTCATCTTTTGAGAAGAGCAGAATCAGAAAGTGATAACGTGTCTGCCCCTGCTTTATAGGTGGGTCCAAGCTAATCTGCAGGTAAAAAAAAAAGGGGGGGGGGGTAATAGGACATCTTTGTAAATATCAGCATCATACGTAACCAAAAGAGTTGCATCTTACTTATATTACCTGTTAATGTCTGATCAACACTGCTGTTTTAAAAGCAAATTTGTGTATTACTTATACAGAGTCTAATGGGATGTTAAACCTCTAGGCCTGATTAGTTCACTGTTCACAATAACTTTCAAATCTGAAAAAAAAACTGTTAAAATAAATTTGTCCCTGCAAAGAACGTAGATTCTATGTTGTTTCGAAAAAGGTCTTTAACTGCCAAGAACTTAGTACCTACGTTCTCTGCAGTAAACGCTTTTGCCACCAGTGCAGTCAGATGTGTCCCCAACCCTCTCAGCAATGAGCCAAGAGGGCTGCCAATGGTACTGTGTCTGCTGTTAGATCTTCCTCCTCGAGCCCCCCAGTGTCCCCACCACACACTTCCTGTCTGCTTGACTCAGGAATCCTGGGGCCCCCATCTCTTCCAAAAGGACCCTTCTGCTCACAAAAATGGTGGCATATAACTGGGCAAATTTGCCCAGTGTTTATAAATTACCCCCACTAAGTGTTTTTTGAACATTTTGTGCTCTCTTACTTTAAGGGACAACCTAATCTTTCTAAATCTGTGCTTTTGTGTAAAACTGGCCCACTGTTAAAATAAAATATTACAGACTGTTAGGATCTATTCTCCGATACCCAATTCAAGAGGTTGCTGAAGGGGTGCTGCTACAACCTTGCAGGGATGTCAATAAACCACTAATGCTTTCAAGAAGCGGTTTTATAACAATTTTTGAAACTTTTGAAAAATCACCTCAAACCTTCTACTTTGCAGTATTTTGTCTCCCATGTACCATGATAAAAAAATTCTAAATATGAATATCAGGGATCTACTGAATAGTTTGATGCTCAATGCACATAGGTTTACAAATGATGTGGCATATTTAGGCCCCAAAATTACATATTTACATTTAACCTTTTTAGTGCCACAGGACGTAGAATCTACGTCCTGTGTATCAAAGGACCAAAGTGCCACAGAACGTAGATTCTACGTCCTGCTGCACTTCCGGTTTTGGGAGCAGAGGAATGGCTTTTCAAGCCGTTCCTTCGCTCCCCACTCGTTCCCCAGCCTCCAGACAACAGTCAGAGGTGGGGAACGAGTGGCCCCTGGGTAGCGATCGCCCAGGGGCCCCATGATACATACCTGCCATCCATGTGGCTTCCTGTGCAGCTCCTCTCCCTTCTGCAGCTTCCCCCTCTGGCCCCCCTGCTTCCTGACACGCCCCCTCACATGATCTACTGCTGCTGGGCCAGATCGAGTTTCTCCTGCAGATCCTGATCTTCTAGACCCCAAGTAAGTGGCAAATACACACACAAACACACAATCACACATTTATTACACTAATACACACTTATACTCACACTTACACACACACACATGCATTTTTGGGAGGTTTTCAAACATTTATCACTTACAGCACTTAGAGAAAACTCACACTTGGTTGCACACTCGCACACATGCACACAAAACACATTTTACACACATGTACACACACACTTACACACTTATGTAATTTTGTAATTATTTTTTTTTTTCTAATCGCATCGTTTTTATTCTTGCCTGAAAAAAATGTTTTATTGCCATTGCGGATAGTGTATTCGCTAACCGCACTGCGCAATACCTTTTGTGTATTATTTTGGTGTTTCTACTACATTTTCTGTGATTTTGGTGGATTTTTGGGTATTTTACTGCATGTTTAGCCATTTTATAGCATTTTCAGTTATGCATATTTGTTGTTTGCTTGACTTTGTCTGTAAAACTTATTTGCCCTAGCCAAAATACTCAAACTGTTATTCTGCCCGCAGATATTATTAGGCAAAAAAAATAAAATGATTTTAGTGATTTTTTTTTATCTTTATCAATTTTATTGCTTTTTACATTGTTCTTTGTTACTTGTCTTTGCACATGGACATTTTGTCTGCTGTATTTCAATTTGGCATCCTCTGTACCCCACATAGTTTGGTAAATCTATTCATATTGGGCATCAAACTGTTCAGTAGACTAGTGGCGTTCATACTTAGAGTGTTTTATGTTGGTACGTTACTAAATGTGGGGTACACAATGGGGCAACATGCAAGCTTTGTGACGATTTTCAGAAATGTCACAAAAACAGTTCTGTTTAGCATAGCTTTGTAGTTTGCAGTAGAAAGATGTATTTACCCATTTTTGTTTTGTCAGAATGTGTACTTTCGGAAAATATATGGGTTTCTAGGGTCTCTTTACTGTTAGGGGCTCGTATGGCACATAATACACATACCGGGTGCAAAAACTGCATGAGCCGAAGCATCTTATGTGAAAATTCATATGCACTATTTTTACTTGGGTGCCCCTGTACCCCACATAGTTTGGTAAATCTATGCATATAGGGCATCAAACTGTTCAGTAGACCCCTGGCGTTCATATTTAGAATGTTTTATGTTGATACGGTACAAAATGTGGGGGTACATAATGGGGTAAAATGCAAGCTTTGTGACAATTTTCAGAAATGTCATAAAAACCGTTCTGTTTAGCATAGCTTTGTAGTTTGGTAGTTTGTAGTAGAAAGATGTATTTACCCATTTTTGTTTTGTCAGAATGTGTACTTTCGGAAAATATATGGTTTTCTAGGGTCTCCTTACTGTTAGGTGGTCGTATGGCACATAATACACATACCTGGTGCAAAAACTGCATGAGCCGAAGCATCTTATGTGAAAATTCATATGCACTATTTTTACTTGGGTGCCCCTGTACCCCACATAGTTTGGTAAATCTATGCATATAGGGCATCAAACTGTTCAGTAGACCCCTGGCGTTCATATTTAGAATGTTTTATGTTGATACGGTACAAAATGTGGGGGTAAATAATGGGGTAAAATGCAAGCTTTGTGACAATTTTCAGAAATGTCATAAAAACCGTTCTGTTTAGCATAGCTTTGTAGTTTGGTAGTTTGTAATAGAAAGATGTATTTACCCATTTTTGTTTTGCCAGAATGTGTACTTTCGGAAAATATATGGTTTTCTAGGGTCTCCTTACTGTTAGGTGGTCGTATGGCACATAATACACATACCGGGTGCAAAAACTGCATGAGCCGAAGCATCTTATGTGAAAATTCATATGCACTATTTTTACTTGGGTGCCCCTGTACCCCACATAGTTTGGTAAATCTATGCATATAGGGCATCAAACTGTTCAGTAGACCCCTGGCGTTCATATTTAGAATGTTTTATGTTGATACGGTACAAAATGTGGGGGTAAATAATGGGGTAAAATGCAAGCTTTGTGACAATTTTCAGAAATGTCATAAAAACCGTTCTGTTTAGCATAGCTTTGTAGTTTGGTAGTTTGCAGTAGAAAGATGTATTTACCCATTTTTGTTTTGTCAGATTGTGTACTTTCGGAAAATGTATAGTTTTCTAGGGTCTCCTTACTGTTAGGGGGTCTTATGCCGCATAATGCACATGCCGGTAGCTTATATTACAGTGTATACACTTTGTATGCACTAACTTCCTTTTGGGGTCTCTAAATGCCAGATACATCGGTGATCCTATGCACAATGGGCATCAAACTGTTCAGCGGACCCTTGGTTTTCATATTTAGGGTGTGTTTTCTTGGTACCTAATGTTATGTGGGAGATATGGTGCTTGAAAGTGGAAGATTTGATGTGATTTTCAGGTATTTCACCAAAACTAGCAATTTTGGGAAAGCACTGCGACTCTGTAGTTTGGAGTAGAAAGACATGGGTACCAATTTTGAATTCGCCCGAATGTGTACTTTCCAAAAATATATGGTTTTGGGGGGTCAATGTATTTTTGTGTGTTTTTACCCCACAGAAAATGCAGTAATCGTGTTGAATTTTCAGTAGCTAAAGAGACCTCTGGGGCAATCTCTATGCACTGACGTCCTTATGGGGTCTCTAAATGCCAGATACAGTGCTGATCCTATGCACAATGGGCATCAAACTGTTCAGCGGACCCTTGGCTTTCATATTTAGGGTGTGTTTTCTTGGTACCTAATGTTATGTGGGAGATATGGTGCTGGAAAGTGGAAGATTTGATGTGATTTTCAGGTATTTCACCAAAACTAGCAATTTTGGGAAAGCACTGCGACTCTGTAGTTTGGAGTAGAAAGACATGGGTACCAATTTTGAATTCGCCCGAATGTGTACTTTCCAAAAATATATGCTTTTGGGGGGTCAATGTATTTTTGTGTGTTTTTACCCCACAGAAAATGCAGTAAACGTGTTGAATTTTCAGTAGCTAAAGAGACCTCTGGGGCAATCTCTATGCACTAACTTCCTTATGGGGTCTCTAAATGCCAGATACAGTGCTGATCCTATGCACAATGGGCATCAAACTGTTCAGCGGACCCTTGGCTTTCATATTTAGGGTGTGTTTTCTTGGTACATAATGTTATGTGGGAGATAAGGTGCTTGAAAGTGGAAGATTTGATGTGTTTTTCAGGTATTTCACCAAAACTAGCAATTTTGGGAAAGCACTGCGACTCTGTAGTTTGGAGTAGAAAGACATGGGTACCAATTTTGAATTAGCCCGAATGTGTACTTTCCAAAAATATATGGTTTTGGGGGGTCAATGTATTTTTTTGTGTTTTTACCCCACAGAAAATGCAGTAAACGTGTTGAATTTTCAGTAGCTAAAGAGACCTCTCGGGCAATCTCTATGCACTGACATCCTTATGGGGTCTCTAAATGCCAGATACAGTGCTGATCCTATGCACAATGGGCATCAAACTGTTCAGCGGACCCTTGGCTTTCATATTTAGGGTGTGTTTTCTTGGTACCTAATGTTATGTGGGAGATATGGTGCTTGAAAGTGGAAGATTTGATGTGTTTTTCAGGTATTTCACCAAAACTAGCAATTTTGGGAAAGCACTGCGACTCTGTAGTTTGGAGTAGAAAGACATGGGTACCAATTTTGAATTCGCCCGAATGTGTACTTTCCAAAAATATATGGTTTTGGGGGGTCAATGTATTTTTTTGTGTTTTTACCCCACAGAAAATGCAGTAAACGTGTTGAATTTTCAGTAGCTAAAGAGACCTCTGGGGCAATCTCTATGCACTGACGTCCTTATGGGGTCTCCAAATGCCAGATACAGTGCTGATCCTATTCACAATGGGCATCAAACTGTTCAGCGGATCCTTGGCTTTCATATTTAGGGTGTGTTTTCATGGTACCTAATGTTATGTGGGAGATATGGTGCTTGAAACTGGAAGATTTTATGTGATTTTTAGGTATTTCATCAAAACTGGCAATTTTGGGAAAGCACTACGACTCTGTAGTTTGGAGTAGAAAGACATGGGTACCAATTTTGAATTCGCCCGAATGTGTACTTTCCAAAAATATATGGTTTTGGGGGGTCAATGTATTTTTTTGTGTTTTTACCCCACAGAAAATGCAGTAAACGTGTTGAATTTTCAGTAGCTAAAGAGATCTCCTGGGCAATTTGTATGCACTAACTTCCTTATGGGGTCTCTAAATGCCAGATACATTGGTGTTCCTATGCACAATGGGCATCAAACTGTTCAGCGGACCCTTGGCTTTCATATTTAGGGTGTGTTCTTTTGGTACCTAATGTTATGTGGGAGATAAGGTGCTTGAAAGTGGAAGATTTGATGTGATTTTTAGGTATTTCATCAAAACTGGCAATTTTGGGAAAGAATTGCGACTCAGTAGTTTGGAGTAGAAAGACATGGGTACCAATTTTGAATTCGTCCGAATGTGTACTTTCCAAAAATATATGATTTTGGGGGGTCAATGTATTTTTTTGTGTTTTTACCCCACAGAAAATGCAGTAAATGTGTTGAATTTTCAGTAGCTAAAGAGATCTCCTGGGCAATTTGTATGTACTAACTTCCTTTTGGGGTTTCTAAATGCCAGATACATCGGTGATCCTATGCACAATGGGCATCAAACTGTTCAGTGGACCCCTGGCTTTCATATTTAGGGTGTGTTTTCTTCGTACCTAATGTTATGTGGGAGATAAGGTGCTTGAAAATGGAAGATTTGAGGTGATTTTTTAGAATTTTCATAATTTTTATAGAAAATGCTAAATTCAGTAAAGCATTGCCGTTTGGTACTTAGGAGTTGGAAGACATAGTTACCCATTTCGGATTCGTCAGAATGTGTAGTTTTCAAAAATGTATGGTTTCCTGGGGTAAACCTAATGTTCCAGGATTTTTGGCTTTGGAATGTAAAGTATGCCGTATTCTGCTGTAATGCTTTGAAAATTTAGTAATTTACTGCTGGGAGTTTTTGATCTATAGAAGTCAGAAATCTCAATAAAACTATACATATCAGGTATTGGCACGTTCGGGAGACATGAGGCTTTCCAAATCAGTGTAATTTTTGTCCATAAAATAAAATGTGTTTCTGGTAGAAATCCTTATATCATGAAAAATAGCATTTTTTCTTTTTTTTTTTGTATTTCAAGCTCTAAATCTTGTTCCAGAAGTGGAAATACACAAAAACTCAGGTAGATTTGGAAAGCTCAGGTTCTCCTGAAAAAAACAATATATAGTTTGCCTACCTAAACTTAACCCTGCCCCCAGTAAAAGCCCCTACATTGAGAGAGCACAGAATGTTCACAAAACGTCTGGCACTGGGGGGAACTGAAATGACGAATTCGGCTGGCACTTAAAGGGTTAAGGACATATTTATCATGTCATTTTTGGTAATGTTTACTGCCCATTGTACATACAGTAGCTCATGTCTATGGCAAGTAGAGACCCCAAAATAAAATGCATTCAAATTTTCTATATTTTGCTATATAAATGCTGATCAAGGTATGAAAATAAATGGAATATGGGACCCTTCTACTAAAAATAAGTTTTGATCTGAGTACCACAGGCAGTAAAACGAAAGTAAACCTGATTAACTGCTATAGGTTACTGCACTCGTTCATATTTCTCCAGCGGCTGTAAGGAGTATTAATATGTAAGATCTAAGAAAATAAAAACTTACTACAAAGAACATTTGTCTTTGGTCCTTGTGTGGCAGCAAGAAAAGGCGCAACACTGTAGTGTATGGAATTTTGTAGTCGAACGTTTTTCCATGCAAGTGGAGAAAGGTAGGATATATACGTATATCATAACGTCCACGTGGAGTAAGACACTGGAGTTCACGGAATATACAAACTGCATCACCTGTAGCCTGGATAACATCTGCTTTAGAGAGAACATTTTGAGCAAATGCCTGATAAAGGAAGAATAAAAACATTAAGTTAAAAGTTAAGAAAAAAAAATCCAGCCAAAAAAAAAAATGTATATAATATATGCAGGTATAAGATCCATTATCCAGAAAGCTCCAAATTAAAGGAAGGCAATCTCTCAGACTCAATTTGAATCCAAAAATACAAATTTGTAAAAATGATTTCCATTTTCTCTGTAATTAAACAGAACCTTGTACTTGATCCCAACTAAAATATAATTAATCCTTATTTGTGACAAAACAATCATATAGGGTTTAAATAATGTTTAAATGTTTTTTAGTAGACTTAAGGTGTGGAGATCCAAATTAGGAAAAGACCCCTGGAAAACCCCAGGTCTTGATCATTTTGGATAATGAGTCCCATGTGCGTGCGGACACACACACACACACAGTGACCAATGTACTCTCGTGTTATAAAATATAAGGATATCATTAATAATTGAGCAGTTTTGAACACAGAGGTGCTTTTATTCTGGACACAGAACTCCAAAGATAATTTTAAATATCCTAATATTAGAATATTTAAGTTTTAATGAGTCATGTGAAATTACATCTCTAAGCATCGATAACAAAAGACATAACAAACCACTTCTATAAGGATATAATTGACTGAGTATGTATAGCTTAAAGGACATGAAAAGTCTATTTTGGAGGGGGTGCCAAAATGACACTGATCCAGCCAGGGTTATCAGGCAATTGTAATCACTGGGTGGGGGGAGGGGTTGCCTAACATTTGGAACCCCAGTGACTTTTTATATTCTTTAAAGAAAAAAAGTACAAAAGTATATCTTATGGGGGGTGCCAAAATGTAAGGCACCTTCCAGTGAAATAGATGGCTATATTTTATCCTTAGGCCAGTGCTCCTGTTAAAAGAAAACTGAACAAGCATGTGGAGAAAACTGTTTCAGCACCTTTCTGGCATTTTACTTACCTTTCTACTACTGTCCCAGGCATTCCTTGTGCCAATTCTTTTTTGCATATGCACAAGAAACCGGGCAAGGTTTACTCTACTCCACATTTACTCTACTCCACATTGTAATCACTTACCTACCAGATACCCCAGGCTGGTTTTTCTATTAGCAGAAACCTGCACTGGCCCAGAGTATTTCTGAAGGAGCTTGCCAGGGCAATCTTCCTTCCTCTTCTATCTTTTCACTGGGCGAAGGCAGGCGCTGTTTTTTTGTGTCTACGTTTTTTTAAGTGTCTAACTAAACTTTTACTCTATTGCACATGCACCTGTCTGGGCTATAATGAAAAGACGACGGAAGACGCCAAAGAGGATCTGCTATAGAAATACACCGGGACGGTACAGTTTTTAGCAAACAGGGGCACTGGCTCAAGTAATCACGCAAGGGAGTAAAATAACTGGGAGGTGCCTAATATTTTGGCACTTTTTGCCTTTTCCACCAGTGTTCTTCCAACCACTGGAGAAAATCCCAAACATGCCAAGCCAACAGTGAGTCTTAGTGAGATTAGTCACCAGAGATTAATCTGCTCTAACGCAGGAAACTAATCTAAAAATGCTTTTCTACTGGCAATCTCCGGTGAGAAATGATTGATTAGTTTTTTCTTTAGACTGAAAAAACTGATCTAATCACAGCTGGAGGGCCACCCTCAGTAATGAGCACGGCTTTAAGAAAAACAGGTCTTGTCAGACAAATGTGATTGATTTTAAAGGAGAAAGAAAGGTAAAAACTAAGTAAGCTTTATCAGAAAGGTCTATGTAAGTACAGCCATAAGCACTCACAGAAACACTGCACTGACTTCTCTGGAAAAAGATTCATTGTGTGTCATTCCTGTGCCAGAGACACGCAGCTTTCAGTTCTCTGCTCTTTCCTGCTCCCCCCTCCCTCAAGAATGCTAAGAACTCATTCCCAACCTTAGGAATGTGGATCTGAGCCAATCAGCAGGAAGCGGACTCATAGTCTTACTAACTGAGCATGTTCACTTAGTCTGGGTGTCTGTGCAGGAGTGAGGCATTATGGGAACTTTCTTTAAACAGCTCAGCGTTTTTTCTTCCTGTTTGGTCATCTTTGGTTTCTGATCATCTGAACAGGCGAAATGGGACTTCAGTTCTCTCAATAGTGCCCTTAAGGTATGCCTGCAGCTCTTATTTAGCCCTTCCTTCTTTGTAAGATGCTGGACAGTGAAGTTGCAGTTGATGCAATCTATTTGGATTTTGCCAAAGTGTTTGATACAGTGCCCCACACAACAGACGACAGCTTTTTAAACTAAGGTCTCTTGGATCGTTACAGTGGATGGTTGTTAATGCTACATTCTCTATCTGAAGTAAGGTTCTTAGTGGAGTCCCACAGGGTTCTGTATTGGAGCCACTTTTATTTAACTTGTTCATTAAAAAGACTTAGAAGGGGGTATTTTAAATACTGACATAAAATTATGTAGCCCAATTAATTTTATCCAGGATAAATGAGATTCAATAAAATAAATGTAAGGTCATGCACCTGGGATGTAAAAATATGCAAATATGCACTTGATGGGACTGCACAAGGCAAATCTATAATGAAGGACCTTTTAAATAATAAACTTGGCTGTAGCAAGCTGTGGGGGCTAACAAGGTCTTGAGCTGTATTAAAAGAGGCATAGAATCGCAGAAGGAGGGGGTTCTTCTTCCCCTTTACAGAGCTGGTAAGGCCCCATCTAGAAAATGCCTTGCAGTTTTGGTCTCCAGTGCTCAATAGGGATATTACTGAATTATAGAGGGTCCAGAGAAGGGCAACTAAACTTGTAAAGGGTATGAAAAGTCTCAGTTATGAAGAAAGACTAGCCAAGATAGGGTTGTTTACACTGGAGAAGAGGCGCTTAAGGGGTGATAGGATAGGTATGTTTAAATATATAAGGGGATCATATAATAATCACTCCATCTGGTATGGTCTGTTGTAATAGAACAGACTCCTTTTCCCTTTAAAGCTATAAACACTACCAGTATCAGGTAAAAATGTAAAACTTAACTTTACTTAAAACACAATAGCAAGTAATAGTCAAATATATATAAATACCATATAACCTCTCAGTGAGTCTTCTATATTATATTATATATCAATGGCTAATTTTGTTTTTATTTATCTCTAGATTTAACTGCAGATAAACAAAGATTAACCTTGATTTACTCAAAACATCTTTTGATTAAACAAAAGATAAACAAAAATGTGTATTTTAGCTGAGGAAAAAGTTAGGACACCCTAACCGCTAATAGCTAGTGCTGCCCCCTTTGGCTGAAAAAATTGCAGTGCGATGCTTCTTGTAGCCATCTACCAGCCTGACATCAGTCTGAGGCAAATTTGCCCCACTCCACAATGCAGAATTCTTTCAGCTGTGAGATGTTTGAGGGGGTTTCTTGCATGTACAGCCCGTTTTAAGTCACCCACCAGCATCTCAATAGGATTGCAATCAGGCTTTGACTCGACCACTCCAGGAAACTCCATTTCTTAGTTTTCAGCCAGTCCTTTGTGGATTTACTGATGTTTTGGGTCACTGTCATGTTGCAGATTCAAAAACCCTCTGATCCATAGCAGAATTCATGGTGGATTCTATGATGGTGAGCAGCCAAGTCCTGCTGCAGCAATGCATCCCCAAACCACGACACTTCCACCTCCATGCTTCACAGTTGGTATGAGGTTCTTTTCTTGGAATGCTGTATTTGGTTTATGCCAAACATGACCTCTGTTCTGGTGTCCAAATAATTACATTTTAGACTCATCTGTCCAAAGAACATTATTCCAGAAGTCCTAGTATCTGTCTACAGTCTCTCTGGCAAACTTCAGTCTGGCCTTGATGTTTCTCTTAGAGAGCAAAGAGAAACACCATGCAAGTTAAAGTTGTGCAGTCTCTTGCTGATTATAGAGACATGCACTTTTACAAGTTTATCAACAGTAGCAGTAGGTCCCTTGATGAAATTGTAGGGTTTTAGAGACTTCTTTCAGTATCTTGCGGTCTGCTCTCAGGGTGAACGTGCTTGGACAGCCAGACCTGGGCATGTTGGCAGTTGTTCTGAAAGTACCCCACTTGTAGAATATTTTCCAGACAGTGGATATTTTCCGGACAGTGGAATGGCCGATTTCAAGTTCTTTTGAAATCTTTTTAAATCCCTTACCAGACTTATAAACTGCTACAATATTCTTTTTTGATCTCACCATGGTGTTCACTCTCACTTCAACAGTCAGGAGCACACCAAATGAAAAGTCTGAGGTTTAAATAGGGCAAAACTCCTTAAAAATGCTAAGTAACTATGTTGTAATTATGTGCAGCTGATGTGATACACCTGTGTGTGATCGGAGCCATTTTACGTGGGACTAAATGTGGGGGCGTCCTGATTTATTCCTCACCAGAAATTGCATTATTGTAGAATTATATTTTACAGAAGATTTTGAAAAGTCTTTTCTTCAGTTAATTGTTTAGTTATATTACTTAAACATTTCAGTATTGTTAAAATTGAGATTAAATATCCATATGTCTAAGAATGTTACAAAATCACACAGGCTTTCACAGGGTCTCCTAATTTTTTCACATAACTGTAAATCGGCAGAGCAGTTACAGAGATGCAAACACAATTAAATGGCAAAACATGCAAGAATGTTAGATCACTGAAATAATTAACACTGACCTCTACAGGGTCCCCTCCATCGTCCTGTGTGGGAGGGACATAGAAACGTATCTCCATGAGAGAGACCTCAGAGTCATCATTCTGATGAAATTCAAGTGTCACCTCATTCTTCCCTGTGGTACACTGAGAAACATTACTAAGTGGAAGTTCAAAGGCTGGCTGATCTCCTATATCAAACGAAAGCAGCTGTCCTAGATGGGTTAAAAATGTTAAAATGGGGGGTTTTTATTTAAAAGAAGAATTCAAAATTAAGAATAATATAAACAGTAGTATATGTAATGTAGAAATTACCCATTTACCTTCCTTCTGTTATTTGCAAAGTAAACCTGTGCCTTTTCTCCTTATTTGGCTTTAGGTTAATGTTCCGAGGAGAGATTAAGGGTGAAGACAAATGGAGCTACTTAGTAGCAGCCATTTGTCACTGCTACTAAATGCCATAAAATACCCTGCCATAGACAATACTGAGAAATGCCTCTGGTAAAACACATGTAGAGACAGTTAACAGCAAATGATCAGCATTGTCTATTTCTGTAGCAGTTGCAAGTAGCTGCTACTAGTAGCTCCATATGTCTTCACCCGACATATACGCGGTATTTCGGTGTTCCGAAGGTACCTATGAATACGCGTGAGAACACACGAAACGCGTTAGGTTCTGTTCAATAAGGTTTTTGGAATTTTTTACCCGCTGTCCTGGGACTTGATGAGTGCGTGCCGAATGGATTGAATTTCTTTGCTTTCAGGAAGCGGTGAGTGGAGATTTAAATATTCATATATATATGTGTGAATAGAGTGCCCGCATTTTTCATTGGTGTTCAATGTTACCTGCCAGATGTGACTATCTCTACTCTGCAAGTGACAGTGTTTATACTGTTTAGTATACTCAAACTAAAATAAGTAAATCAATTGGGAATAACAAACCTCCTCGAACAAAACACTCTATGTATAATACCTAAATTAATGGGAGGTCTATGCCTTGAGACTAATTACTTACTAAGAGCAGTGCAAAAAGTAAATGGGTACAATGCAAAATATTTCAAGCTCAGCCCATGCGTTTAACAGTCGGCCATGATAGATCTCTGCTAGAGCATGTGACTTACCGCTCCGAAATGCCTTTCTATTGGCAACAATAGATGTCGCCGGTGGAAAGCCTTCTGTATCTCTTCTGTTTTCCTAAGTTTTCACAAAGTTGCCTGCACCAGTGGTTCCTACTGTTGCCGACGGAAAGGCATTTCAAAGTGATTAGTCGCACGGGATAGCAAAGATCTATTGCAGGCAACAGAACCACTCCATAGGACAACAAAGGGGAACTATCAGGAACGGGAAACTGCTTAACTTGGCTCAGTTCTGACAGGCAGATTGTGTTCTAAGCAGAGAGGAGTAGGAGTGGTCCAACCATTCATTGTCCGAAACTTTACATATCAACTTTATTTCTTAGTTATTTATGAGAAAAACATTTGCTGAGCAACGGCACAAAGGCTCAGCAATTTGAAAAATGCCAAATGAGCTGGCATGTGATGCCGGAAGTTGTAGTGAAACAATAACTTTAGGGCATCCACTTGCACATTCCCATAAAACTATTGTAGTCACACTTTATATGTATGCAAGCTAATGAAAATATGGCCATTTCTACATGGACTAGCTTTAGTCATGGTTATAATCCATTATCATTCAGTATAAAATGTATTTATTTATTTTTTGTTTTAAAGCTGGCGCGCACTGAATCCTAACCCACCCCCTTCCCTGCAGGCAAGTGGGTGTGTGCCTCTGCTAGAACTGAACGCAGTCTTTCAGTGGCTACTGAAGAAGCAGACCCCACGTTCCCTCCCCAGTAAAGAAAAAAACCCTGAAAAATGCTTCTAGTCCAAATACTTGCCCGTAGCAAGAATCAACTAACCAATCATTGGCTACAAAACAATACGGACACTCACTGTACTGCGGACAGGGTTAATATAACACAAAACCCATCATTCTACAGCCCTACAAAAAAAATGTACAAAAATTCTGTACATAAACATACAACAGTGTGGCAACCGTGGACCCTTTATTTTGCTTCTTTAAAAAGATCACTAGAAGGATATAAGTATTTGTATCAGGCATAGAATGCATCATGTTATAATTAATCTTTATACTAACCATTGCCTTACCACAAGTGGAACATAAATTAAAAACACAATTGATAGCCGTAAAAAGTGCAGCTTACAAATGGCCTATTAAGTGTCAAAAGACCTGCCTAAATTGTAAATAAATACAACAAAAATAGTTCTCCATGCGTGATCATAGGTTAGCATTTCATTCATGCATGAAAATGAGACACAAGAATTAACACTCACCTCCAAATCTCACACTGCCCCAGTTCCATCCTTTCACACACAAATCCTTCTCTACTAATTCCACACGAAAATGAGATTTGAAATAATCAAACAGCTTGTCATACTCCTAGAAAATTAAGAAAAAAAACACAGTAATTTTAAAAAAAATTACATTCAATAAATGAAACTAAAGTGCAAATAAGACAATGTTATTGTTTAATTCCCTTAAAAGGGTGAGTGTTCAAATATTTTCCATGCAAACTTGTGTAGGTGATCTAAATATCACACTCTGGCTGAATAACCTATTCACCAGATGTATATATAGCCAGGCCAAACATGGAACTCTCACCGGGACCTTCTGTGTATCCTATCCAGATACCCACTGAAAATAGTGGACCAATTTCAGGAGCTGCAATTAAGTTATTATACCAAAACATAGCACTGAATTAACTTTCTTTTGCTTATTAAGACTGGCTCATTTTTGAACGTTTAAAAGCATTGCAACTATAACATATTATGGCCATCTTCAGACATCAGTGATTACAGTCTGCAAGAGCCTGTAGTATCCTATTACTCCTACAGACATGGACACACTTCAAGGGTTGATGGCTGTCATAATAACAGCAGTCCTCAAATAAAAAGTGTTAGGTAACTTAATTGGTGCATGATAGTAATCCCAAGTGTGGCCCTCATAATACATAAATTCTGTAACTTTAAGGGGTACAATTTACTATATTTTTTGTATTCTGCACAGCCACACAAATTAGCATCTGCAAAGAAGCCTACTATTTGAAACCTTTTCCTGCCAAGAACATAGGTACAGGTTTCGGACCCCTTATCTGGACACCCATTATCCAGAACGTTCCGAATTACGGAAAGGCCATTTCCCATAGACTCCATTATAACCAAATATTTCACATTTTTAAAAATGGTTTCCTTTTTCTCGATAATAATAAAACAGTACCTTGTACTTGACCCCAACTAAGATATAATTAATCCTTATTAGAGCCTTAAAAAACAGCTTCTTTTTTTTTTTAATGATAAGACAAAACAGAGGCGCCAAAAAGATAAAATTAGCTAAAAACACTTAAAAACCCAATGGGTAATTCAGAGGAGGTAGTAGTGAACTTACCTCCTCCAGGCAGACACCAACAAAAGTGGTAATTTTCAGTAATAGTTTATTCACAACAATATTGCAACGCGTTTCACAGGCATTTCCTGCTTCATCAGGCAATGTAGAATAGGCGCAAAAAAAACAGTGTCTTTGTATAAACACACCAGGAGCCTCTGTCCACCCCATTTTTCTTCCTTCTACAGAGAGTGACTTCTTATTCCTGAGTGGGGTCAGGATAATCTCCCCACCTACTTATACAGTGGTTGCCTATTGGTAACCCTGGCTTGTGAGTTTTAATTTGTTTACTCTATCATTACTCCTTGTAAAAATATATTACACTATTGGGGCTCTTGGTGTTCCTTTTTGTTTTTCTTTTTTTTTTTTAGTTCTTCATTTTAGCATTCTCTTTTGTTTTCTCCTAAAAATTATTTATTTTACAATGTGACTACTGGAGCAGGCATTCTTACCACCACTAACCATGCTGTTGGATCAGTTATATCATTATTTCATTGATTTGCCTAATTGTATTTGATTTTTGTGATGTTTTGGCATATTTTTGCAGTTTGACAGTACTTTCCAAAAATATATGGTTTTCAAGGGTTTTCATACTGATAGGGGGTCTTACAACACAACAGAAGGATATGTTCACAGAAGGTGAATTGGCATCCAAGAAAATTCATGTGCATTAGTCTAATTTGGGGTCCCCATGCTGTTTAGTACACTCCTGGGGGTATATTTACTAATTCACGAACATCCGAAAAGCGGCCGAATGCGTTTTTCCCATCATGATCGGTAATTTTGCGATTTTTTTTTTTTGTCGCCTTCACGAAAAAAAAATCGCTAAATTTTCGTTTCCAATCCGATTTTTTCCCATTCGGGATTCGTGGATTAATAAATGTGCCCCCTGGTGTCCATGTTTAGAATGTTTTATCCTTTTATGGAAGAAATAGCGCAAGTTAAATGTGTGAAATTGCCCTTAGGTAAACCAACACACCCTGGGCATCAAGCTGCTTAGAAGACCCTAGCTTTCAATTTTAGGAGGTTTAATTGCGGTATATAATGGTATCTTTCTTTTGGTAGGAGGTAACATGCTGTAAAATGGAAGCTCACATGTGAATTTTTAAAATGTTATTAAAACCGCTAACTTTAGCAAAGCTTTGTAGTTTGCCAGTTTGGAGTAGAGAAACATTTAACTATTTTGGATTCAGAGAAAAATTGTTGGTAGACGGAGCACGCCAGGACTACTTTTCAATAAAAAAATATATTCTTTATTCTGGTATCCATTAAAAACATGGTGATACACTACACCTCCTAAGCTGGAGGTGTAGTGTATCACCATGTTTTTAATGGATACCAGAATAAAGAATATATTTTTTTATTGAAAAGTAGTCCTGGCGTGCTCCGTCTACCAACAATTTTTCTCTGCATCGAATTACGCCTGGATCGGGGGCGTCTTCTGGACGTGATAGCACGGGACTCTTTGAATGTGAGTCTGTGGCGGTGAGTGCTCCCCGAATCTTGTTTTCAACTATTTTGGATTCGCCAGAATGTATACTTCCCATAAAAGTATGGTTTTCAGGTGTCAGCACAATTTTTTTGCAGCTTTTATCACATATAAAACATGCTATGTTTTTGTTTTTTGAAGTAGTTGAAATGTAGGTCATAAATAGTATGCACAAGATATGGTTTTAATGTATTTAAATGTCATATACTAAGTTAAACCTTTGCACACTGGGAATCACAATGTTCAGAGGAATGTTTTATCTTGGTACCTAATGATATGTTGGAGATACTGCACAGAGTCAGAGGCAATTTTGTGACCATGAAGCATGCTTTTCATTGACTGTATGAATGTATAAAATACATTATATTAAAAACAGAGGAGTCGGAGTCGTGGAGTTGGAGTCGGAAGTATCAGAAACTGAGGAGTCGGAGAATTTATCTACCGACTCCACAGCCCTGGTTATATGGGTTGCTTTTTATCTCTTTACCATCTGTAATTTTATTCGTATCTACTGCCTAGTAATCACAGTTATATTTTAGTTTCTTTTTTAATTTCCTTGTTTCATACTTACCTGAAGCAGGCTATGCCTACAGTCTAAGTCAGATGAAGAAAGAGGTTTAGCTGCCTTTTAACCCTTAAACTGGCAGCTGATTTGGTCAAAGTGGAACTTATATTGCCAGACCATTGTTGAACATTTTGCGCTCTCACATTTTAGGGGCCTTTACTAGAGGGTTCTTGTAGTTTACCTGGGAAAACAATATATTGTCTTTTTAAGGACAACCTAAGCTTTCAAAATATGCTAGAATTGTGTAATTCCACTTCTGTAACAAGGCGTCTTTAAATGTCTAAAAAATGAAGAAACAATATTTTTTATGATGTAAACACACATCAGAAACATGAATTATGTTATGCACAAAAAATACAAGTTTAATATCTCTTGAATGCGCCAATATCAAATATGTAAAAGTTTTATGGAGATTTCTTACTTGTATAGGTCAAAAAGTCCCAGCAGTACACTACTACTAACTTTCCAAAGCACTGCTCCAGAAATCTGCATACTTTAGATTTCAAGGCCAAATATTTCATTTAGAGTAGGTTTACCCTAGAAAAATATATATTTTTTAAAAGAACAGATTCTGATGAATCTAGAATAGGCACAACTGTCTTTCTACTCCAAATTACGAAGTTGCAATGCTTTCCTAAATGTCACAATTTTTATAAAAATTTTCTTATCTCCCACATATCATTAGGCACCAAGATAAAACACCCTAAATATGACAGAAATGATGCACCATATTGGGGGTATTTTCACTTTGGGGCCTCTACAGGACACATACTTCAAACTGTTCAGTGGACCCCTGGTGTTCACTGAACAGTTTGAAGTATGTGTCCTGTAGAGGCCCCAAAGTGAAAATACCCCCAATATGGTGCATCATTTCTGTCATTTCATTGCAAAATCAACACATTTATTGCATTTTATGGGGGGTAAATCAACAAAAAACTAAGTTTACCACAGAAAACCATTCATTTATGGAAAGTACACATTCCTCCAAATCTAAAATAGGTACCCATGTCTTTCTACTCCAAAGTACCAAGCCGCAACGCTTTTCTAAATTTGGTGATTTTAAAGAGATTTCCAAAAATCACGTCAAAGCTTTCACTTTGCTGCATCTTTTCTACCACACACTATAAGGTACCAAGATAAAACATCCTAATTATGTACCCCAAGGGTCCACCGAACAGTTTGATGCCCAATGTGCATAGATTTACCTAAGTATGTGGCATGTAGGGGCCCCAATATGAACATACCCCCATATGATCTATCATTTCTGTAATTTCAGCTCCTGCAATATCAACACATTTACATTATTTTATGTAGGATAAAGCTAGTAAAACGTACTCACCCCAGAAAGCCATATATTTTTGGAATGTACACATTCCACGAAATCTAAAATGTCTTTCTAATCCAAAGTACCAAGTTGCAAAGGTTTCCTAAATTTGCAGATTTTTATGACATTTCCAAAAATCGCCTCAAAACTTCCAATATGCAGCATCTTATTTTCTATAGGTCATTAGGTACCAAGATAAAACAGTTGGATGCCCACTGTACATAGGTTTATCAAAGCACATGGCACTTAGAAAACCCCACACTAATTTCATGGCTTACCTTTACTTAATTCATAAACACATGGCAGTTTTATGTGGGATAGAAACTGCAGAAATGTAGGGTGATCCCTGTAAACCATATGTTTTTGAAAAGTACACGTTCTGACAAATCCAACATGGGTAAAGAGTCCTTTCTACACCAAAGTACCAATCTGCAAAGCTTTCCTAACATTAGTGGTTTCTATGACATTTCAGAAAATCGCCTAAAAATGTTGCAATTTTCCTCATTTATCTCACACAATTTCTTGCATATAAAGGCAAATACCCCAAATAGGAACACCAGAGGTCTACTGAACAGTTTGATGCCCTATATGCATAGCTTTACCAGACTATGCAGAGTACAGGGGCACCCAAATGAAAATAGTGCATATGAATTTTCACAAATGACGCTCCGGCTCGTGCAGTTTTTGCACCCGGTATGTGAATTATGTGCCATAAGACCCCCTAACAGCATGGAGACCCTATAAAACCATACATTTTCCGAAAGTACACATTCTGACAAAACAAAAATGGGTAAATACATCTTTCTACTGCAAACTACCAAACTACAAAGCTATGCTAAACAGAACGGTTTTTATAACATTTCTGAAAATCATCACAAAGCTTGCATCTTGCCCCATTATGTACCCCCACATTTCATAACGTACCAACATAAAACTCTAAATATGAACGCCAGGGGTCTCCTGAACAGTTTAATGCCAAATATGCATAGATTTACCAAACTATGTGGGGTACAGAGGAAGCCAAATTGAAATACAGCAGACAAGATGTCCATGTGGAAAACAAGTAACAAAAAACGATATGAAATGCAATAAAATTGCTTAAAAAAAAAAAAACTAAAATCAATGGTTTTTTTTCCTAGTGATATCTGCAGTCAGAATCACAGTGAGTATTCTGGCTTGGACAAATTAGTTTTGCAAAAAAGTCAAGCAAACAACAACTATGCATAACTGAAAATGCAATAAAATGGCTAAAAATGCAATAAAATGACTAAAAACCACAGAAAATTTAATAAAAACACCAAAATAATACACAAAAGGTATTGCGCACTGTTGGCAGGGAAAGGCTACATGCTTGGCAGGGAAAGGGTTAAAGCGTATTTGAGGGGAGTATATCTCTCTGAAATCAACACAAATCTAAAACTAAAACAACAAACGCATCTTAAAACACAGATCAACCAAGCTGAACAGACAGTTGTTACAAACCCCAACTCCCACACACACCTAGATCTATAAAAAGCACAGGAGGAATACCAAGAATACCTAGAAACTAAAAAGCAGTACTTATTCCTTAAATACAATATATATGAACAGGGAGCCAGGACAGGGAAAATGCTCGCACACCAGGCTAAAACCAAAACCTCCCCCCCAATAATCCCAACTAATAGGAACACAACTGGCCAAATCATAGGAGGACCCCAGAGCCATCAGCAAGGTATTTGGGACCTTCTATGAATAACTATATCAAACAATAAAAGCATGTGTGGTGTGAACTGAATTGATACAATTGTGCCCGTGGCTTGAAAAAGAGATATGAGCGTTCAAAACGGTCACCTTGTGAGCTGTGCTTAATATATACTTTCTTGCATATAAAGGAATGAGTGCTGTGTTATTTTTTCTCTTATACATATAATTATATACATGCATATAATTAAAAAAAAAAAAACATTTAATTTATTGGACTCACTGTATCACGAAAGCCATCATATTTATACACATGTCCTCCATTTGTGAGCAGTTTTATGCCATGTCCAAGGGCAACACGTCTCCATACTACTTCTGCAATATCTGCAGCAGAAATGTTCTCCACCTTTCCAGTCTTGTTGTTCTTGTACATAAGGCCAGCACGGGACAAGCGCAAGCGACCATCATTCTAAGAAGTAGGGGTGGAAAAAGAACATTTTGGCATAATTACATTGCAGAAATTATTTGGCTAGGAAACTGACAGCCAGAAAACAGGCCCCTTTGAAACAGTAAAGCATTCATATCTGACAAAGAACCCACAACACTTGACAAAGTACTGCTAAACTACATGTGTAGTAGAAGTGACAAAGTAAACAGTCTAGGCAGAATAAATAGGTATACTGCTAGATAATGTATAGTGACATTCCATATAGACATAGTTACACTGTAAAGTTCTACAGGCAGGGACCTACTTTCTGTGTTCTATGTTACCACATGGCACTTTATCTCTGTATACTCATTTATTACAGTGTTTGTCCTTCCTGTGTCTACCTTTCTATATTGTAAAATTGTACATAGTACAACAGCACAAACTCGGGATTCACTGTATTGTGTTGACTTTTGAAAATGCAAGGTACATCAAAAAGTCTTCTTTGAACAGGTAGGTCTTCTGGCATCATTTGAAGAGGTAAGCCTTTCTAAGGTCCAGAATTCCAAAGAGACATAAATGTGGTCGAGAATTGGATTGGATTGGATTATGTGAAGGCATGCAGGAAGTAAAGGATTGAAGGTCACAGCGCGAGCCAGTGGTGACATATAATATGGTCAGAGGGGGATAAATTAATAGATGCAATATTTGGATCAGAATGCAGTGAAGAAAGTATAAGTGAGTTGATTGATATTTTGATCATTTATGAGTCAAATAAATACATTTTTTATATACAATGCAGTTGAAAATAGCAACATCTGGCAAAGATTTTGTAACAGTTAACAATTAACCACTTTAAAGAATGACTCCTGGACAGTGAGCCTGTGCGGTTATATGAAAAGGAGACATTGTAGCTAAATAAATATGAAGAACTGAGAACTGAGTATTTGGTAATTTTCCAAACATTTACAGACTGTTAAAAGAAGGTGTGATCCAACACAATAGTAAGAATGCCCATAACAACTTTTTTGAAGAGTTACTGATTATCAAGTTCAGAATAAGCAAATCATTTTTAGAAATCAATTCTGTTTCAACATTTATTATATTGGCTTTATACTAATTTTCAGTTAAATAAGAGGGTTTAAATCAACCCAATTTTATTTTATTTATATTTTACAGTGTCCCAATTTATTTTGGAAATGGTACTGTAAAAGGAATGGCATAAATGCAAAGAGAACAGATGTTAAAAATAGCAGTTCTACAGAAAAAGAGCAAATCACACAATTCCAATACAGTAATTTACCAGGTTCTGTTAAAGGAGAAGGAAAGGCAAAATCTATTAAGCACACTATTAAAAAGTACTACTACTGCTGTGTAAAATCGCTATATTCCTGGCTTGCCTATTGAAAGATTTACAAAGATACACATGCTAGAACTTACATGCTTGTTTCAGTGAACGGCGCCGCCATCTTATCCAGCGTGTCTGAATGGGCTGAAAAGCACAAGCCGGCTCCCTGCTCCTGTTAGAAAGTTTCTGCAGCTCCACAAATTCCCCCTCCTGCCATAAACAATCTCCCTGGCAGCAGCAGCCCGCCCTCCCCCCTGCTTGTGAGGGAAAAAAAAAAAACGGAGCTCTCTGCTGTGCACTGAGCATGTCTGTGTCCGGGACAATCTGTGTTCAGTGAGACAGGAAGCTGCACAGGCTTAGAGCAGGTACTGTATTTACTGACAAGACTTTTCTATGTCAGAGCCAGATTAAGCAACAGCACGGTGAGTTCAGGAAATATGTTAAGGACTGTGTTAAGGCTAAGTTATTGAGCTCATGTTGTTTTTAGACTTTCCTTCTCCTTTAAATATAGGAATGCACCGCATCCAGGATTCAGTTTGGGATTCCGCCAAGATTCAGCCTTTTTCAGCAGGATTTGGATGCGCCGAACCCATAGTCCTGGCCAAATCAAAATCCTAAAATCACACAGACAAGTAAGCTGGAAAATGTTCACTGTGCGCATATGCACATTAGGATTCTGATTTAGATCAGTATTGGACAGAATCTTTCACAAAGGATTCGGGGTTCAGCCAAATCCCAAATAGTGGATTCGGTGCATCCCTAGTTAAATAATCAGCTGGAATACAATACAACTGGAAAAGTAACAGGGTTTTTGCAAAACTGCACTGTAAACACCAAATAGAGATGAATCAAGTTAAAGGGGTTGGTCACCTTTAGGCTGATGGCAGACGTGGCGTAGGGCTGATATTTTTGGCAAGTGGAAAAACGCTTGGTGAAAATACAGCCCTACACCTGCTACTTTGTTTGTACATGGATAGAAAACTGGCTACAGGATCGGGTACAGAGGGTGGTTGTCAATGGCACATTCTCTACTTGGAGTAAGGATCTCAGTGGGGTCCCTCAGGGTTCTGTACTGGGTCCACTTTTGTTTAATTTGTTCATAAATGACTTAGGGGAGGGTATTATGAGTAATGTATCAGTGTTTGCAGATGACAAAAAACTCTGCAGCCCAGTCAATTCTATCCAGGATGTGACATTCCTGCAGCAGGATCTTGACCAACTGGCAATCTGGGCGGCTAAGTGGCAGATGAGATTTAATGTGGATAAATGTAAGGTCATGCACCTGGAATGTAAATATATGCAAGCCCCGTATACCCTTAATGGGACTGCACTAGGCAAATCCATAATGGAGAAGGACCTTGGAGTCCTTGTAGATAATAAACTTGGCTGTAGCAAGCAATGCCAGGCAGCAACTGCAAGGGCAAACAAGGTTTTAAGCTGTATTAAAAGGGGTATAGATTCACGTGAGGAGGGGGTTATTCTTCCCCTTTACAGAGCGCTGGTAAGGCCCCATCTAGAATATGCTGTTCAGTTTTGGTCTCCAGTGCTCAAACAGGACATTATTGAGTTAGAGAGGGTCCAGAGAAGGGCAACTAAGCTAGTAAAGGGTATGGAAAGTTTCAGTTATGAAGAAAGACTGGCCAAGTTGGGTCTGTATACACTGGAGAGGTGACATGATAACTATGTATAAATATATAAAGGGATCATATAATAACCTTTCTAATGTTTTATTTACCAGTAGGTCCTTCCAACAGACACGAGGGCACCCACTCCGTTTAGAAGAAGGGAAGTTCCATTTAAATATTCGGAAAGGATTTTTTACTGTGAGAGCTGTGAAGTTGTGGAATTCCCTCCCCGAATCAGTCGTGCTGGCTGATACATTATATAGCTTTAAGAAGGGGCTGGATGGATTCTTAGCAAGTGAGGGAATACAGGGTTATGGAAGATAGCTCTTAGTACAAGTTGATCCAGGGACTGGTCCGATTGCCATCTTGGAGTCAGGAAGGAATTGTTTCCCCTCTGCGGCAAATTAGAGAGGCTTCAGATGGTTTTTTTTTGCCAACTAGTAGTTAGGCAGGTTATATATAGGCATTATGGTTGAACTTGATGGACGTATGTCTTTTTTCAACCCAACTTACTATGTTACTATGTTACGAATGAATGAGATACGCTCGGGTGCAGGCACATGTAGCCAATATACGCATAAAAACGCGAGACTTTGCATTCTCTCGCGTTTTTCCGCTTGCCGAAAATATCAGCCCTACGTCACATCTGCCATCAGCCTTAATGTCCAAATTTTTTTAAACTACCAACAATGCTCTCAGCGTGTTAAAAAAACCATTTTCCATTAAAAAAAAAATGGAGAGGCCACTGTAAAAGCTACTTTTTATACCTGTCAAGTCAATCCTTCTGTACATCTGAAGGGATGGGAGTGGCCTATTTCAAACCTGACACAGAGAACTTCCTATATGATTACATCATCACGTCAATGCTTTGCCTTTAGATTTTTCCTGTTGGACCAATTCATTGATTTCTTGTGCACTCTAACTAGTTCTATAAATTGAAAGGTCATTGGTTAATTTCTCCTTTGAAATAGTATAGGCCAGGGGTCTCAAACTCGCGGCCCTCGGTACAATATTTTGTGGCCCGCACCAACGCCTTCTCAAAAGCAATGAATGGATCGCGATTTTTATTGCGATTCAAGGGATAATGCAAGGCACGGCGGGCGGGAGTTGCTGATTGCGGAAATGACGTTATGCCATCATAACAGTTATTATGGGAAGACGTTTGTGCACACAGAACGTCTTCCCATAATAACTGTTATGATGGCACAACGTCATTTCCGCAATCAGCAGCTCCCGCCCGCTGTGCCTTGCATTATCCCATGAAAGCCAATTTTTTGTGAAATCCCTTATGTGGCCAAGCCTCATCCTGACTTTGCCTCCTGCAGCCCCCAGGTAAATTGAGTTTGAGCCCCCTGGTATAGGCAAACAGACGAAAGGTGGGAATACACGTTACAATGACAATCACTCGTACCCTCTGCTAAATCGTCAGACAGGGAGGTAAAAACAACAGGAATTTTACCCCTGACGATTCAGCCCTAAAGGCTTGCCTTTGCTTGGGAGCCTTGAAAGGTGCCCAATCAAAATTTTCTAGCAATAGCAGTATTGGGGAGCTCAACTCTCTGTTAACTTACCCAAACGGGTATCAGGTGCAAATACTGGAAGAACCTCACCTTGCATGGGGGTCAATATCCAACAGCAAAAAAAAATCCAGTAGCACACTGAAGTTGCAAGCCGTGAAAAAAGTGTTTTATTTGCCCAAGTACATACAGAAAACAAGAGCTCAAAATTTTCTGTCCTGCCCGAAGACTTGCGATATCAGTCACCTCGTCAATCCACCATACACACACCAAATATCTATCGTTGCATGTACGACCACCTTTAACATATCACAAATCTATCAATGTTATGTTAGATTTGCAGCACTTTGCCACAGGAAGCAATGTTAGACTGACAAGTTACTGACAGCCAATAGGAGTTAAGTCTGCTACCGGTACTATGTGCAGAAGTGATAGATCAGCAGAGGGATGATTATGAATATCTTTTCAGATACACATTTTTTATATTAAATTATTTATATATCTATTTATATAGCAAAGATTGTTCTAATAAAATGACCTGTTAGATTTGCCAATATTGTACAAAGGTGAACAACCCCTTTTAAATCTGTTCCTGATGTAAACAGGACTAGAAGACCACATAGCATTTCAATAGAGCCCAACAGAAGGAATGAGTGTGCTGTTTTACATCCTTTGTCACGTTACTATTATAGGAAACCCCACAACGATTACTAACATTTTCTGTCAAGGAAATAAACTTAAGGCAGAACAAACATTTCAGTAAACCCAACCTATTTTTAATGAATCCTTTTTAAAAACTACTTCATTAACCCTCCCAGCAAAAGACTCATACTCAAAAACATAAACCACAGATAAGAGAACACAATCCATTTAGATATTTGTTTGATATCTCAAACACGCGTTCAAAATTGCCACGTTACTCACCATAGAACCTTTCACTTCCTGATAAATATCATTGAACTCCAAAGTATCCGCCATGCCGCTTACCCACTCTTGCAGACACTACTACTCTTTCCTTCCCGCCTCAGGAAACAACCACCCAGTACCAAAAAAAAAAAAAAAAAAAAAAAATGGTCGCTGCTGTTAGTTCCAAGCGGCGCTTTGGCCTTCATTGACGTCATGCGCACGTGATGCACGGCGTCACGGCATCGTTTTAACCGAATGTACAGCAGTCAGTCAGTCAGTCAGTCAGTCAGTAGTAGTTCAGTAGTAAATGTGGAGAAAGCGTGGGAGCTCTGTCATTTTTGGGGGATGCTAAAGTTTAGTCAGTTATGGAGTGCAGATGCTGTGGTGCGCTGGGGAGGCTTATTTTTAGGGCCCCTAGGTATATGCCGGGAGGTGGGGCAGAGTATCATGAACCTTTAGAGGTTTATAGCTAATAAGAGTTTAGTACTGTGTGTGAGTTCCCTTGGTAAAATATATGTATGGTTTTTTTTTTGCAGCAGCACCAGCAGCATTTGTCAGGTTTTGTATACAGCACTGTTAACTCTTTAAAGGATGAAAACCCTATTTAAACAGTACTACCAAAAATGAAAGTATCAAAGTGATTAAAATGTACTTTTGTCTTGCCCTGGTAAAAGCTGTTTGTTTCAGAAACACTACTATAATTTATCTAACAAAGCTGCTATGTAATTGGGGGGAGGAGATTTATCATGGGCATCTGATCTCTCCATGGGACATTACCCTAAATGGCACAGGTTAGATAGCACATAACAGAGAAGTTTCTGTTACTTGCTAAGTAACCTGTTCCTTTTCTCCAGATTGAATGGCTGCCCTCATGGCTACACGGCAGTTTATTTAGATATAGTAATGTTTCTAAAGCAAACACTCAACTTTTACTTATAGGAGACATAGGGGCCCATTCATTAAAGCACGATTGAGAAAAAATCATATTTTTTCTAACTTATAGAACATTTTGTAATATCCACAATAATATTGTTAAAATTTCACAACTTTTTTGTGCTATGTTCGTTATTCCACGAAAAAGTCGTACTTTTCACAACGACTAAAAAAATGTCTGTATTCATTCAAGCTTTGGTATCTTGACTATCTTTTCACCAGGTCGGGTCTGTAGAGTGCCACTGAGCACTATGGAAGGCTTCTAACATCATACATTTTGTTTCAAAGCCAAAAAAGGTTTTGGCGCCTTTTACAGTCATTCAGATAAGAAAATTTTGTGACTTTTGGATCGCAACCACGATATTTTTGTACGACCAAGTAAAGAATTTTTGCACATCAGAAAGTATAGTTACTCCGATTTTTTTCCAATCATGCTTTTTAGTAGAGAAAATTTGTGCTTTAATGAATGTGCCCCATAGTGTCAAAAACAAGAATGTGCTTGGTAAGAGAAAGTAGAAACAGCGCTCATCACTTCTTGCTGGTGGAATCCTTTGTTTATTGAGCCAGTTATGCCACACAGAACAATGTTTTGGGGGATTGTACACCTCCCTTTTGTCAGGAGGTGTAAATCCCTCCCCCAAAATATTGTCCTGTGTGGCTAACTGGCTCAATAAACAAAGGATTGCATTAGCAATAAGTGGTGAGTGCTGCTTCTACTTTCTCTAACCAAGAACATTCTTGTTTTTGACACTATGGGGCATATTCATTAAAGCATAAATTTTCACTACTAAAAAGCACGATTGGAAAAAATTCGGAGTAACTATAATTTCTGATGTGCAAAAATTCTTTACTTGGTCGTACGAAAATATTGCGGTTGCGATCCAAAAGTCACAACATTTTCTCTAACCAAGTCCATAGTGCCAATATGGCAATACATCTAGAAGTCTGCACCACTGATAATTGAATCATAGATAAGGGTTGTGCTTCACAAAAAAGATTTATCTGAAAAACAAGAATGTGCCAGTACCGTACTCTTAAATAGTAAAGAAATGTGCTTATAAAATAGTGTTTTGGGTTGATTTATTGCAGAATTTCCCCCATGCCCTTCTAGTCCTTCCCATCTGCTGCCCCTTCCTGTTGCAGACTGTGGAGAGAAGCTGGTGGCACTCAGCACACTGCACTGTAGGATAGGAACCAGTCTATGGGGCTGATTTACTAATCCATGAATCCGAATCCCGAATGGGAAAAAATTGTATTGGAAACGAACATTTTGCAACTTTTTCGTATTTTTTGAGATTTTTTCGTCACAGTCGCGACTAGTAAATGTGCCCCTATATGTAGGCTGACCTGACAGGAAACTGAAGCCTGTCTTGTGTTTGTGCGACTGAGGGGCTGTCATTGTCTATCCACCTTCTGCCAGGGACTGTTAGGGCATGCTCACTCCTCATTTGAAACAGAGAGGGACCTGAGAGAATCTATTGGGAGCCTCAATAAATGGGGCATTTTTAAAGATAACCTTAATTTTAGTCCAATGAGAAACCAGCATCATATATTACTCATTGGCTACAGGAATAGGAGAATTTTCACTTGCCCTGTATGTCCTGTATTTTTTTTTTGTTGTTCCTTTAATTGCAACCTGATGTACAACAATACCAACCAGCTGTACAATTCTGCTTCTTTCTGTGCCCCCACAACTAAACTCTCCACTATTCTAAACCAGTGCTGTCCAACTTCTGTGGTACCGAGGGCTGGAATTTTTCCGGCCTCCGTGGTGGAGGGCCGATAATGGAAGCTAGTTTTGACCACTCCCCTTTTTAAAACCACACCCACTTGAAACCACACCCATGTTATCACATGACCATAGCCATAGTAATGGTGGTAGTACTGCAAAAACCTGCCATACTCTGCCTTCCCTACCCTGCCTGTGTGTGTCATACTCTGCCTGCCCTACCCTGCCTGTGTGTGCCATACTCTGCCTTCCCTACCCTGCCTGTGTGTGCCATACCCTGCCTGTATGTGCCATACTCTGCTTTCCCTACCCTGCCTGTGTGTGCCATACTCTGCCTGCCCTATCCTGCCTGTGTGTGCCATACTCTGCCTTCCCTACCCTGCCTTTGTGCGCCATACTCTGCCTGTCCTATGCTGCCTGTGTGTATGGCACATACAGGCAGCATAGGGCAGGCAGAGTATGGAACACACAGGCAGCCTACAGTGGCACAATGCTGGCACTGCTCCTACAGTCTGCACAATACCTATATATTAAAAATTTTTATTTTTTTTAATTGCAGTACCAACACAGTATATGTTCTTTTTATAGTGTGCAGGGTTTATTTGTGGGTTTCTACTGCTCCTACAGTCTGTCTGAGGTGTGAACAGGTGAACAATGTGGGTGATTACAGCCTGAGCCTGAGGTGTTAACACTGCAGGGGGGGAATAATGCAGGGATTAAAAGGTGTGAACAACACAGTGGATTACATGTTTAAACAATACAGGGGGTTTACAGCCTGAATCTGAGGTGTTAACCATGCAGGGAGCAGTTACTGATACCATTTAAATCTTACACAAAGGTAAGCCATCAAAGCAGCCAGACAGGTGGGGGCCACACAGAGGGGGGTCGCGGGCCACCAGTTGGACAGCACTGTTCTAAACCCTTTTCTGTGTGCAACCCCGTGCTATAGTGGCAGTGATAACCCCCCTTGAGTCAGGAAAAGTAAAAAAAAAACAAAAAACTTGTAAATCCAAATGCTGCACTTTGGTTTGCGGACAGCACTATAATAGTATACAGTGGTCTGGAGGAGGTACATAATTGTCTCGCTTCCTACCTTTCATGTTATTCAGATTCAGTACAAAGTATAGCGCAGCAGGAGGTGCAGGCCATGCTAGGGCTGTGTAAAACTACATAGAGTGGATATTGGCACAGAAAAGTGAAAGTATGCATTCTCGCTGTGATATCCATCAGTGTAGCTCCACACAGCCCAACACTGTGACTTTCAATGGAGCTACAGTAAGGAGAATGAACCTGCTTTCCCATATAATAATGTATTATTGCAGTGCTGTCCAACTTCTGTGGTATCGAGGACTGGACTTTTTCTGGCCTACATGGTGGATGGTTTTGACCACTCCTTTTTTCAAAAACACCCTGTAGGATACCTGGGGCTGCTCTCCGTGGCCGGCCAGGACCCAAGGTTGCGCAGCGGGTTGTTCCTGGTGTGTGTCGCCCTCCTCTCTGCGCACGCGCGCCTGTCACGGCGCCAGCAAGTATGCGTGCGCGCCACAATGACATAAGCGTCGGCGCGCACATTCGTTCGCGCGCAGGGACGCACATCTGACGTTCTGCGCATGCGCAGAACGTATATAAACAAAGCCAACGGCCTGGATCACTGCGAAGTGATCATTTCTGTTGGAAACCACTAAGCCTCTGTTCCTGCTATTGAATTACTGATTTTGACCCGGCCTGAATTGGAATTTGAACCTCGCTGCCTGAACTGACCTATCGCCTGCCTGACCAATCTTCTTGCTTTTGATTCGGCTCTGACGCTCCGGTTCGGCACTCCTGCCACTCCTCCACTAGGCCCAGTCCTGTCTCACCCTCAGCAACTGCCGTCTCAGTGGGAGGTGTAGGAGAGGTCCTTCTCCCGCGAATTCTTCCAGCTACCCTTTCATATACGGTCCTGATAGTATCACTTCGCCAGGATGGAAGAATCTGGGGAAGCCTCAGCCATGAATCATCTCACTCAGCAGCTAGCGGCCCTTACTTAGGCGGTACAAGATCTTCAGACGGGGTTTCAGCATATGCAGGCCCAGTTACATGCGTTGCCCGAAGATCCTGAAGCCGCTCCTGCAGCCCCTATTCCTGTAATTGTTCCGGCTCCACCTACTAAACTAAAACTTTCTCTGCCTGAACATTTCTCGGGGGGCCGAAAGAAGTTCCGGGCCTTCATGAACAGCTGTAAACTGGAGTTCACCCTGAACCCTCACATCTACACTACGGAGCAGTACAAGGTGGGGTTTGCGATCTCCCTGTTGTCCGACGAACCACAGACCTGGGCTCATCGGCTCTTAGAACAGCAAAGTCTACTGTTCAGCAACTCAACTGCCTTCTTCCAGGCCATGGCACAGCTTTATGATGATCCCCAAAGGGAGGCGACGGCAGAAGCAGCTCTTAGGTCACTGTCTCAAGGGAGACGGGCAGTGGAAGAGTATGTGACGGATTTTCGCAACTTCGCAGCTGATACGCAGTGGAATCAAGCTGCCCTAAAACATCAATTCAGGATTGGTTTATCCGAGGGCTTGAAGGATGAACTAGCTCGAGTTGGGGTGCCCGAAGACTTAGAGTCCCTAATTGACTCCGTGATCCAAATTGATCGGCGTTTAAGGGAGAGGAGGCTAGAAAAGTCAGGGACATTTCAGCCCAGTTGGTTAGTTCCCAAGGCTCCTCTATTTCCCAGGCCTTCCACAAGTTCACCCACTCCAGTATCCTCCTCGGGAGGTCCTGAACCAATGCAAATTGGGTTGATTCGCTCCCCATTGACAGCAGAAGAGAGACTGCGCAGACGTCGTCTAAACTTGTGCCTGTACTGCGGGGGTTCCAGACACCTTCTCCGTACTTGTCCTATCCGGCCTACAAGTAAGAGATCCGTTCCTGTTCTCCTTAGTGCAGAAGCTGTTGATGGTTTGTCTCTCATGTCTGTTGATGCTGTCTTACAGTGGTCAAGAGGGACTCTCCAGACGCCGGCGCTGATTGATTCCGGGGCTTGTGGATGTTTTATTGACCGGGACTTTGCCCAATGTCACAATATTCCGTTGAAGCCAAGATCCTGCCCAGTGACGGTTAAATTGGCGGATGGATCTGATATTTCCTCCGGTCCCGTACTTTTTGAGACCATACCTCTGTTAATAAAGGTTCAGCAGCATAGCGAGTCCCTGTCGTTTGATGTGGTATCTTCTCCTTTGTACCCGCTCATCCTGGGGTTTCCCTGGCTCAAAGCACACAACCCCCGTATCCATTGGGACTCTAATCAAATCTCATTTCCTTCCAGTTCCTGTTTCCGTCACACCTCGTTTCCTGAAAGTATGCTGTCTTTACTCTCAGAACCCCGTCTCAGACTTATTCCACAGCCTTATCACAAGTTTTTGGACGTGTTTGATGAAAAAGGGGCGGATGAACTGCCTCCTCATCGAATCTATTACTGTCCGATTGATCTTCTCTCTGGAGCTACTATTCCCTTCGGAAGGATTTATCCCCTTTCTGAACCCGAACTTACTGTTCTTAAGGGTTATATTGAAGAAAACTTGAGTAAAGGTTTCATTCATCCGTCCACTTCACCTGCCGGGGCGGGCATCTTTTTTGTGGAAAAGAAGGATCATTCCTTACGACCTTGCATCGATTACCGTGATTTGAATAAAATCACCGTCAAAAACCGATACCCTTTGCCTCTTATACCTGAGCTTTTTCAAAGATTGCGAGCAGCCCGAGTATTCACCAAACTTGACCTTCGGGGGGCTTATAATTTAGTCCGCATTCGCCAAGGTGATGAATGGAAGACGGCTTTTCGCACTCGCTATGGTCATTTCGAGTATTTGGTAATGCCGTTTGGGCTCTGTAACGCTCCAGCAACGTTCCAGCACTTTGTTAATGACATTTTCAGAGACTTTTTAGATCTGTTCGTCATTGTGTATCTTGACGATATTCTGATTTTTTCCACCTCGCTGGAGGAGCATCGAGTTCATGTCAAAAAAGTGTTTTCCAGGTTACGAGTTCATAAACTTTTTGCCAAACTCGAAAAATGTGAATTTGAGAAGTCCTCCATAGAATTCCTCAGTTTCGTAATCTCTCCTAACGGAATATCCATGGATTCTCGCAAAGTCTCAGCTGTGCTTGATTGGCCCACTCCTAATAGTCGAAAGGCGGTCCAAAGGTTTGTGGGCTTTGCCAACTTCTATAGAAAATTCATCAAAGACTTTTCTAGGGTTATCGCTCCTATCACTTCTCTCACAAGTTCAACTACAAAGTTTTATTGGTCTCCTGAGGCTCAGCAAGCATTTACAGACCTCAAGAAGCGTTTTACAACTGCTCCTATTTTACGCCATCCCGATCCAGCTCACCCATTCATTCTTGAAGTTGACACTTCCGAATATGCCTTAGGGGCAATACTTTCACAAAGAACTGATCTTAAGAGTCAACTTCATCCTGTTGCTTTTTTTTCGAAGAAATTATCACAATCTGAACAGAATTATGATGTGGGGGATAGAGAATTATTGGCTATCAAGTCTGCTTTTGAAGAATGGCGACATCTTCTGGAAAGAGCAAACCATCCTATTCTAGTTTTTTCCGATCATAAAAACTTGGAATATTTGCGTTCAGCTAAGAGACTTCGCCCTCGTCAAGCCCGATGGGCACTTTTTTTTCCAGGTTTAATTTCCATGTTACCTTCAGACCTGGTTCTAAGAATGGGAAAGCGGATGCTTTGTCTCGTATATTTCCGGCACCTGAAGTTGTTCCAGCCACCAGTACCATACTCAGAAACTCTAACTTCCTTCTCCTCCAGGCGGAGATGTTGAGTAAAATTCAAGACGCTTCCAGAAAGTTTAGCAAGGGGCCTGAGGGTTCTACATTTCAAGATGACTATTTTATGACTAATGGGAAGATTTTTGTTCCTGAAAGTCTGCGCCTTGAAGTCCTCAAGTTCGTCCACGATCATCCGGTGTCTGGCCATTTTGGGGTTCGTAAGACGCAGGAACTGGCTAAGAGACATTTTTTTTGGCCCGGTATGACCAAGGACTGTCTTAAATATGTTATTTCCTGTCAGACTTGTGCCCGATTTAAGGATCCCCGCTTACGTCCTATGGGTCTGCTCCAGCCTCTTCCAGTTCCTGAGAAACCGTGGGAAAGAATCTCTATGGATTTTATTGTGGATCTTCCTGAGTCCTCTGGTTATAATACCATTTTAGTTGTGGTTGATGGCCTTACTAAGATGGCCCATTTTATTCCCATGATTGGCTTACCATCTGCTGACACAACTGCTGAAGTCTTCATCAGGGAGATTTTTCGACTCCATGGATTACCTAAACAGATAGTATCTGACCGCGGTTCACAATTTACATCTCGTTTTTGGAAGTCGTTATGCCAGGGACTTCATATCCAACTTACCTTATCCACAGCTTTTAATCCCCAAACCAATGGACAGACTGAACGTACCAATCAAACATTAGAGCAATACATTAGGTGCTTTTCTTCTTTTGCCCAAGATGATTGGGCGGCCCTCTTACCTGGCTGAGTTTTCTTATAACAATGCAGTGCATTCCTCATCCAGGCAATCTCCTTTTTTTTCTAATTATGGTTTTCACATCACTGCTCTTCCTGGACTTTCCGAAGTATCTGTTCCTGCAGCACAAGATCGGCTTTCATTTTTGAGCAGTAATTTCAAGGTTCTCCAGCAGACGGTTAAGGAGGCTCAAGCGCGATATAAGAGGCATGCCGTCAGGAGACGAAGAAGGGGTCCCGAATTCAAGGTTGGTGATCTCGTCTGGCTGTCCACACGCAACCTTAAGCTCTCCTGCCCCTCTAGGAAGTTTGGCCAAAGATTTATGGGGCCTTTTCCTATTATTAAACAGATAAATTCTGTTGCCTACAAATTGAAGTTGCCTGCAAATCTCAGAGTACATCCAGTATTTCATGTTTCCTTATTAAAGAACTCTATTAAAAATCCATTTCCTGGCCGTACTGAACTTCCTCCCAAGCCCGTGGTAGTACAAGGTTCGGAAGAATTTGAAGTACAAGCTATTCTGGACTCAAGGTTCCGAAGAGGGCGGTTACAATATCTGGTTCAGTGAAAGGGGTATCCACCCGAAGATAATTCCTGGGAATCTATAACCAATGTTCACACTCCTCGGTTGATTCAAAGTTTCCACAAGAAGTTTCCAGGTAAACCAGCGCCAGTGCACGTCCGGAGGCCGCGCCTTGGGGGGGGCAATGTAGGGTACCTGGGGCTGCTCTCCGTGGCTGGCCAGGACCCAAGGTTGCGCAGCGGGTTGTTCCTGGCGTGCGTCGCCCTCCTCTCTGCGCACGCGCGCCTGTCACGGCGCCAGCAAGTATGCGCGCGCGCCGCAATGACGTAAGCGTCGGCGCGCACGTTCGTTCGCGCGCAGGGACGCGCATCTGACGTTCTGCGCATGCGCAGAACGTATATAAACAAAGCCAACGGCCTGGATCACTGCGAAGTGATCATTTCTGTTGGAAACCACTAAGCCTCTGTTCCTGCTATTGAATTACTGATTTTGACCCGGCCTGAATTGGAATTTGAACCTCGCTGCCTGAACTGACCTATCGCCTGCCTGACCAATCTTCTTGCTTTTGATTCGGCTCTGACGCTCCGGTTCGGCACTCCTGCCACTCCTCCACTAGGCCCAGTCCTGTCTCACCCTCAGCGACTGCCGTCTCAGTGGGGGGTCTAGGAGAGGTCCTTCTCCCGCGAATTCTTCCAGCTACCCTTTCATATACGGTCCTGATACACCCATGTTATTGTATGTTATAGTAAAATATTTACTAAAGCTACAGAAAACATTGGAAACATATGTAGAGCAGGGCTAGGGTATTACAGAAAGCAAGCCTTTGCCTACAGCTTGTTTAATTATTGTAATATATGGTAAACACTTTTTAGTTGCCAAAAAAATAAAAATGTATGTGACTAACTGTAACTGAAATTGATTGTAATTTTTTATTGTGCTATACTTTAAAAAATAAAATAAAAAAGAGAGATGTTTGATGTGTTACTGCTATTGATTGAGGAGTTGTAGAAGACATATTGAATTGACATATTGAATTGAAAAAGTCTAGAATTCACACAGACTGTACATGCCATACTGAGTTGAAGACTAGACTGTTGAAGACTGTTCTAATAAAGGCATCAAGCATAATGAAATACTAGTAATACTATACTAGTAGTGGTCACTTAGTACAAGAAAAGCTTTGCCATTATGTGCACATCAACATCATCATCATTTATACATTAAAAGAAGTAAAACTGTCAAAAGGGTTAATTGCATTGCATTTTTGAATAGCTTGAATATGTGGAATTCCTCCTGGTAGTGGCAAGTTGGCAACTTGAACTTATGATAACTAACTTAAACTTAGTGACACCCATCAGAAAGAGACAGACAACATGCAGCAGTCACTTTTGCACAGTCACATAGTAGTAGTCTATGACTCTATGTCATAAACTTAACCTAAAAATAATTAATAAATAATTAATTTTAAACCTAAAAATAATCATGTTCACCATCACTAAAACCAATTAACAATTCACCTGTGTAACAATTCACATATATACAAATACAGCACCAATAAATAAATATAAATTAGATAATAACGCATTAAAGTTTAGGTTCAGCAACACCTCTGAGGCACTGATTAAGTTAAAAGAAAGTAAAAAAATCAAATGCATACTTGCAGAGATTATACTATACTATATTGTACTGACCTATCCTATACACTCACATACATAAATCATATATACAAACATTAATACTAACTCTAGATATTAGTATCACAATAGCCTTGGATACTGTGCTTGTTCAAGAAATCATCCATCCCCCTCTTAAAGGAGAATGCAAGTCAAAATTTAAAAAGCTTACTGCCCAATATATTCCTATTGTTTAGTAAAAACGCCACACTTTTGGCTCACCTAATCAAATATTTACTCAGTCACACTTACTTCACATTTTCTAGAACAGGCAGCCATCTCTAAAAAGGTATTCTCCCTTCCTTTCCCTCCTTGCTTCATACTGCACATGTGTTTAATTCCTTTCCCCCCCTCCCCTCTGCCAAATCCGTTTCTGATTGGCTGGTGGGCATGTGTAGCTCAGAACAGCAGACCTCAAGCCCCTATACACAGTACCCCCCATAGACAGTGCCCCCAATTGCCTCCATAGACAGTGCCCCCAATTGACCCATAGACAATACCCCCCATAGACAGTGCCCCCAATTGACCCATAGACAATACCCCCCATAGACAGTGCCCCCAATTATCCCCATAGACAGTGCCCCCAATTGTCCCCATAGACAGTGCCCCCCATACACAGTGCCCCCCCGTACACCCTGCCCCCAATTGCCCCAAAGACAATACCCCCATACACAGTGCCCCCATAGACAGTGCCCCCAATTGCCCCAAAGGCAGTACCCCCCATACACAGTGCCCCATAAACAGTACCCCCCAGCGTCCTCCCCAACATCCTTCAGCTCCCCCCAATGTCCTCCCCAACATCCTTCAGCTCCCCCCCAGCATCTTCCCCCATTCCTCCCACTCACATGCCTGCCTGGTCCGCCTGCATCCCCCGTCTCGCCGCTGCAGCTACTCTTTTGTTAGATTGCGCCCCGTGCGTGCTGACGTCACGCGTACGCACGGGGCACAACCAATAAAATTAACCGCTGACCACCAATGAACCAAGGGCCTGTAACTTTTTAAAGGGGGCCCATGCTTAGAAACTGTATCACGGCCGGGCCCCCTTCGATCGTCTGGTCCCCCCTGATGGCGGCCCTGCATGGTGGGACAGCTCCGTTACTGTGAAAGGTAAGCTCAGCTCTAACCCTGGCCCCCACTCACATGCTCACCTGGGATTCGGATTCGGTTCGGCTCAAAGCAAGGATTAGGCCGAAACTGAATACCTTGAAAAAAGGCTGGATTCGGTGCATCCCTATTATAAACTCCCAGGGAAAACTCCTTCCAGGTTCACCTCACACAGGCAACACAGGGCAGGCAGAGAATGGTGAACACAGGCATCATAGGGAAGAAGTCAGAAATCTCCATAAAACTATACATATCAGGTATTGGCATGTTCGGAAGACATGAGGCTTTCCAAATCAGTTGAATTTTTGTCTATAAAATAAAATATGTTTCTGGTATAAATCCCTATATCATGAAAAATAAAAAATTTTCTTTTTTTTTTTGTATTTCAAGCTCTAAATCTTGTTGCAGAAGTGGAAATACACAAAAACTCAGGCAGATTTGGAAAGCTCAGGTTCTCCTGAAAAAAAACCAATAATAGTTTGCCTTCCTAAACTTAACCCTTCCCCCAGTAAAAGCCCCTAAACTGAGAGCGCACAGAATGTTTACAAAACGTCTGGCACTGAGGTGAACCGAAATGTCAAATTCTGCTGGCACTTAAAGGGTTAAACACTGCTGCCAGAATTCTCCTACTCTCATCCAGGAGAGTTCAGGCCCTTCCCCTGCTAAAGTCCTTATCATGGCTTCCTATTAAACAAAGAATATCTTACAAACTCCTTCTCTTAACCTTCAAAGCCCTCCATTCCTCTGCTCCTCACTACATCTCTTCCCTTGTGTCTCTGTATGTTCCTGGCCGACTCCTTTGTTCCTCGCAGAGCAACCGCTTGGATGCGCCCCCCACTACTACTGCCGTTTCCCACCTTAAACCTTTCTGCCTTGCTGCCCCTTACATTTGGAATGCCCTCCCTGATTTCCTCCGGAGAGAATTCTCCCCCAGTCTTTTTAAAACTAAACTTAAAGACTACCTTTTGGAGCACTTACCCAGCACCTGATCTGGAAACACTTATATTGTAGTGTCACCCACTGTGACCTACAGCACTTATATTTGCCTATTTCTGTCTGTAAGTTACCCTCCCATATAGATTGTAAGCTCTTCGGGGCAGGAACCTCCATCCTCTTGTGTTTTTGACTCTTATTGCAACTGTATCTTTTATTTATTTGTCTTTATTGTAATACTTTGTATTTATTATCTTAATAACCCCCTGTTTGTATTAATGTATTCTACTGTTCAGCGCTGCGTACATAAGTAGTGCTTTATAAATAAAGATATACATACATAAAGCAGTTACGCACGTCTGTCTACCAGATGGGCAGGTTGAGCGCTTTAATAAGACTGTAAAAATGAGGCTAAAGCGAGTGGTACAAAAACATGGTTAAGATTGGGATTGTCTACACTATTATTTGCTATACTTGAGGTACCTCAAGCGTCCACAGGTTTCTCCCCGTTTGAGTTGGTATACAGGCGCAGACCCCGGGGACTGCCTGATATCGCTTGGGAGAGTGAAGCTACGCCCCACAAAAGTGGTTCGGAGTATGTTTCCCAAATGAGGGAAAGAATTTCAGGGGTGATGTCACTGGTGAAGGAACATTTGCAGAGAGCCCAAGAGGCTCAGTCAGATAAGGTGAGGAATTTCTGGGTGGGGGATAGAGTGGCAGTATTGACTCCCACTGTGGAAAGCAAATTCTTGGCCAGATGGCAGGACCCATTTAAAGTTGTAGATGGAGCCCTTGCCTCCAAGATCACTTTGCAAAACAAAGCTCAGAAACAGGCACATGAGGCTGCAGCACAACAATTTACCCACAAAACACGGCCTAAGATTGTGCCGGGGAAGCTGCTGACAGAGATCCGCTCATCACTGATATGCTCCAAGACTGAGGAAATAAAAATTGACTTATCAATTATAAAACAGGACCTATGGAAACTGCGGGAGAGAAGCTCCTTGTTGGAACACCGCTTCAACTCCATGGAAGATCTCTGTAACCCAGTGTTTTTCAACCTTTTTTGGGCAAAGGCACACTTGTTTCATGAAAAAAATCACGAGGCACACCACCATTAGAAAATGTTAAAAAATTTAACTCTGTGCCCAGCAGCAGTGCCCCCCTAGTACACTGGTGCCCAGCAGCAGTGCCCCCCTAGTACATTGGTGCAAAGAGCAGTGCCCCCCTAGTACATTGGTGCCCAGCAGCAGTGCCCCCCTAGTACATTGGTGCCCAGCAGCAGTGCCCCCCTAGTACATTGGTGCCCAGCAGCAGTGCCCCCCTAGTACATTGGTGCCAAGAGCAGTGCCCCCCTAGTACATTGGTGCCCAGCAGCAGTGCCCCCCAGTACATTGGTGCCAAGAGCAGTGCCCCCCTAGTACATTGGTGCCAAGAGCAGTGCCCCCCTAGTACATTGGTGCCCAGCAGCAGTGCCCCCAGTACATTGGTGCCAAGAGCCAGCCCCCCTAGTACATTGGTGCCCAGCAGCAGTGCCTCCATAAGTCAGTGTGCCCCGTGGCCCCCCCTAATACATTGGTGCCCAGCAGCATTTTACTCTTCGGCGGCTTCAGCAGCATCTTCCCCTCACGCGCGCCGCCTCTGCACTTCTGCCTACACGCGACCGCACACAGGCCCTTTTATAACGTTGCGCCCCGTGCGTACTGACGTCACCCGTACACACGGGGCACAACCAATGACAGGGCCCGGATTTTTTTTTTAAAGTAAAAATTGCGGCCCTGCCTACAGCACACCAGGCAACATCTCGCGGCACACTAGTGTGCCGCGGAACAGCGGTTGAAAAACGCTGCTGTAACCCATTACCTGAACGGATCCAGCTACTTAATCAAGCTATCAGTACCTGCACATCTAAGTCAGACGACCTTGAGGACAGGTTGCGCTGCAACAATCTTCGCTTCCTTGGGTTCCCCAAAAGAGCTAAAAGGGTAACTCCCTGGAAAAAATAATCGAAACCTGGCTTCTGGAAAAAATTTTGCAGGGAGGCCTTCTTCACAGCGTTTGTGGTTAAAAGGGCACATCAAATCCTGACAAAGGCTCCTATCCCTCAACGTCCTCCCCAACATCCTTCAGCTCCCCCCCAGCATCCTCCCCCATCCCTCCCACTCACATGCCTGCCTGCCTGCCTGGTCCGCCTGCGTCCCCCGTCTCACCGCTGCAGCTACTCTTTTGTTAGATTGCGCCCCGTGCGAGCTGACGTCACGCGTACGCACGGGGCACAACCAATAAAATTAACCGCTGACCACCAATGAACCAAGGGCCTGTAACTTTTTAAAGGGGGCCCATGCTTAGAAACTGTATCACGGCCGGGCCCCCTTCGATCGTCTGGTCCCCCCTGATGGCGGCCCTGCATGGTGGGGCAGCTCCGTTACTGTGAAAGGTAAGCTCAGCTCTAACCCTGGCCCCCACTCACATGCTCACCTGGGATTCGGTTCGGCTCAAAGCAAGGATTAGGCCGAAACTGAATACCTTGAAAAAAGGCTGGATTCTGCCCGAATCCGGGATTCGGTGCATCCCTATTATAAACTCCCAGGGAAAACTCCTTCCAGGTTCACCTCACACAGGCAACACAGGGCAGGCAGAGAATGGTGAACACAGGCATCATAGGGCAGGCAGAGTATGGCACACACAGGCATCATAGGGAAGAAGTCAGAAATCTCCATATACTATACAGATTTGGAAAGCTCAGGTTCTCCTGAAAAAAAAACAATATATAGTTTGCTCAACCTACATCATCTAACGCACCTAAGTGCTATCCTGGCAAAACCTACAGACATATTCCATTATCAGAATACTTAGCTGGAATATAAGAGGTCTTAACGATCGGATTAAACGTAGACTTGTACTTGACTTTCTCAAAAAATCTGGTGCCAGTGTATTTTTGCTTCAGGAAACCCATCTCCAGGGCAGCAAAACGCTTGCACTTAAGTGCCCATGGATTGGCTGGTATTAAAGGAAATACTGTATATCATGTAAAATAAAAAATTCCACTGGAGAGCCAAGTAAGTTCTATGTTGTTTATTTAAAGATGCATAGCACTACATGTTTTTACATGACCCAAGAGGTCCGAAACATGCTATGCATCTCTAAATAAACAACACAGAACTCGGCTCTCCAGTGGAATTTTTTATTTTACATGATATATATTGGCTGGCATTACCATGCAGAATATTCATCCTACTCATCCGGTGTAGCAACCCTTATTACTCACAACACCCCCTTTTAGGTTGGGGGAAGTCAAATCTGATCCCAGTGGTAGATACATATTTATAAATGGCTTTCTGCAAGCGCAGGAAGTTGTGATTGCAAATATTTACATCCCTCCCCGTATCAAGCTATTTAATACAGCTACTCTGCTTTATCGCCATATACTGCTATGCTGCAGTGATAGCCATGGGTGATTTTAATACCCTTCTAAGTCGGGATCTAGACAGGTTACATAGGGGTAACTTTACTATACATGACACTGCCACCAACATACATACGCTAACAACTTCTGCAGGTCTGACTGAGGTTTGGCAGCATCTCCACCCTGCAACACGCCAATACTCTTGTTTCTCCTACTCTCATACGGTGTTATCTAGGCCTGATCTTTTGTCAACCAACTGGCTCTGCCTAAGATACAGGGCGCAATCTGGCTAGGGGTATCTCTGATCATGCCCCATTAGAACTGTACTTTACACTAGGGGAACAAAACAACAGGCCCTTGACACCTACCAAATAATGGATGCAGCTATCCAAGAGTTCATTTTACTAAATGAACACACCGTTAACTACCTGATGCTCTGGGATGCCTTCAAGGCATATGTTAGAGGATTCTTTAACTCAGAAATAAACGCCTTCAAAAAGCAATCCATGCACACTCAGTACCAACTTGAATTTGATATCATAGAACTTGAAGCTGAGACAGCCATAAACCTCCTCATAGATAAATTCAATCAACTGCAAATAGCCCAGTAAAAATATGCAGACTTCATGAAAGACAAAGCGCAGGCCAAATATAACTTCATGAAACTTAAAACTTAACTTAACCTAAAAGGGCAACTCCTGGCTCGCCTGGTTAAAATGCAGTCCTCCCCTTCATCAATCAACCTGTTAAAAACTGAGGTACCCTAACGACAAATACCCCTACTATTCAATCTGAACAAACAAAATTCTACTCCAAACTGTATACTTCCACACTGGACACCTCCAATACTAATGAGATAGACATTTACCACAACTACAAACTGACTACAAATAATTTTTAAACACTGATATTTTTCCCCTTGAGGTACAAGAGGCAATAGACTCCTTCCCAGCAGAATTCTATAAAAAAGGTGCTAAAACACTAGCACTTCTCCTTCTTAAGATATATAACGAAACCCTGGGGGAGGGTCACTTACCTCCATCTATGTACCAAGCTACTATTTTCCTGCTCCACAAAACTGGCAAAGACCCAACCTTGCCAGAACACTACAGACCAATCTTTGTCCTTATGGCAGATGTTAAAATCTTGGCCAAACTACTTGCCAATCGCCTTAAAGTGGACCTGTCACCCACACATAAAAAGCTGTATAATAAAGGTCCTTTTCAAATTAAACATGAAACCCAAACTCATATTTTTATTAACACATCCATACCCATTATAAAAGCATTTAAAAATCCCAGCTGTCAATCATATATTGCCTGCCCCACCTCTATGCCTAAGGCACTTTGAATTCAGAACTTCTTAGATGTTGCTGCACTCCTCACATTCCCCCTCCCTCCTCACCACGTAATTATGTACCTAGTACATGGACATCAGGTCCCCCCATACTGGCAAAGAAACAAGATTTTGGCAAGATACAAAGCTTGCCTTAATAACAGTGTCCACAAAATGGCAACTGTCTTCTTGCTGCAATTGTGAATTCCAAGGCTAAAGAAAATAAGATTAAAATATTTTTTTATAGTTACATAGTTACATAGTTACATAGGGTTGAAAAAAGACCATTGTCCATCAAGTTCAACCCATCCGAGTAAACCCAGCACACAACCTATACTAACCAATCTATACACTCACATACATAAACTATATATATACAACCAGTAATACTAACTGTAGATATTAGTATCACAATAGCCTTGGATATTCTGCTTGTTCAAAAACTCATCCAGGCCCCTCTTAAAGGCATTAACAGAGTCTGCCATTACCACATCACTAGGAAGGGCATTCCACAGCCTCACTGCCCTCACCGTGAAAAACCACCTACGCTGCTTCAAATGGAAGCTCTGTTCCTCTAATCTATAGGGGTGACCTCTGGTGCGCTGATTGTTTTTATGGGAAAAAAGAACATCCCCCAACTGCCTATAATCCCCTCTAATGTACTTGTACAGAGTAATCATGTCCCCTCGCAAGCGCCTCTTTTCCAGAGAAAACAACCCCAACCTCGACAGTCTAACCTCATAGCTTAAATCTTCCATCCCCTTTACCAGTTTAGTTGCACGTCTCTGCACTCTCTCCAGCTCATTAATATCCTTCTTAAGGACTGGAGCCCAAAACTGCACTGCATACTCAAGGTGAGGCCTTACCAGGGACCTATAAAGCGGCAAAAATATGTTCTCATCCCTTGAGTCAATGCCCTTTTTTATACAAGACAGCACTTTATTTGCTGTAGTAGCCACAGAATGACACTGCCTGGAATTAGACAACTTGTGATCTACAAAAACCCCTAGATCCTTCTCCATTAAGGATGCCCCCAACACACTACCATTCAGTAGATAGTTTGCGTTTATATTATTCCTACCAAAGTGCATAACTTTGCACTTGTCAACATTGAACCTCATTTTCCAGTTTGCTGCCCAGTTTTCCAATTTTGTCAAATCGCTCTGCAAAGCGGCAGCATCCTGCATGGAACTTATAGTTTTGCACAATTTAGTGTCATCAGCAAAAATAGAAACAGTACTCTCTATGCCCACCTCCAGGTCATTAATAAACAAGTTAAAAAGCAAAGGCCCAAGGACTGACCCCTGCGGTACTCCACTAACCACACTGGCCCAATTAGAAAATGTTCCATTTACCACCACTCTTTGTACTCTATCCTTCAGCCAGTTTTCTATCCAATTACAAATATTATGTTCTAGGCCAATATTCCTCAATTTGATCATTAACCTTCTGTGCGGTACTGTATCAAACGCTTTAGCAAAATCTAAGTAGATGACATCAACTGCCATTCCAGCATCAAGGTTCCTGCTCACCTCCTCATAAAAGCCAACTAAATTAGTCTGGCAAGATCTGTTACGCATAAAACCATGCTGGCACAAACTAATAGTATTGTGAACTGCAATGTATTCAACTATCCTATCCCTTATTACCCCTTCCAGAAGCTTTCCTACTACTGATGTCAGACTAACAGGCCTATAGTTTTCAGGCTGAGAACGAGATCCCTTTTTAAATAACGGCACCACATTAGCAATCCGCCAGTCTCTCGGCACCATGCCAAACCTCAACGAATCCTGAAAAATTATGTGAAGAGGCTTGGCAATCACAGCGCTCAGCTCATTTAATACCCTGGGATGAATCCCATCCGGTCCTGGACCTTTGTTTACCTTTACATGTTCAAGTCTCTTTTGAATTTCCTCCTGAGTGACCCATGCGCCAGTAGCTAAATTACTAGCACTGGGTATATTAAAAGGGAAGCCTTCATTATCTGGCTCCTCAGATGTATAGACAGATGAAAAATAAGAGTTCAAAATTTCAGCTTTTTCCCCGTTCTCATCAACCAACGTACCTCCCCGTGATAATAAAGTTCCCACCCCTTCTTGCTTCATTTTTTTACTATTCACATAATTAAAAAATAATTTTGGATTCTTTTTACTCCTAGCTGCAATATCCCTTTCCATCTCTATTTTAGCTTGCCTGATAGCTTTTTTGCATGCTTTATTTGCTTCCTTGTACCTGATGAAAGTTTCCGCTGTCCCAGCTAACTTGAATGCTTTAAAAGCACGTTTTTTATTACCAACCTCGACCTTAACTCTTTTATTCAGCCATAAGGGTTTTGCTTTGCGATGCCTCTCCTTGCTTACAAGGGGAATATACTGTTGTGTATACCTGCAAAGCAATGTTTTAAAGATGTTCCATTTTCCTTCTGTGTCTAACCCCATGAAAAGCCTTTCCCAGTTGACACATTGCAGAGATGCCCTTAAACTGGCAAAGTCTGCACGTCTAAAATTGAGCGTTTTAGTTACTCCCTTATAGAGCTGTCTCTGTAGCATTATCTCAAAGGAGACCATGTTGTGATCACTGTTCCCCAAATGCTCACCCACACAAATGTTAGAGATAAGTTCAGTATTATTAGATATTACCAGGTCCAAAATAGACTCATTCCGAGTAGGTTCTTGAACCACCTGAAATAAAAAGTTGTCATTTAGCATATTTACAAACCTACTAGCTTTTTCTGACTTAGCCACCCCATTACTCCAGTTAATGTCCGGATAATTAAAGTCCCCCATAATAACAACTTGACCCAATTTTGAAGCCTCCTCCATTTGCAAAAGTAGCTGGGCCTCATCCCCCTCATCTATACGGGGTGGTTTATAGCATACACCAATGATCATTTTCTTTGTGACCTTCAGCCCTACTGAAATTTCTACCCAAAGAGATTCAACGTTTTCATTGGTAATGTCTTTATTACATGGCTTTAAATCTGACTTTACATAAAGACAAACCCCTCCACCCTTTTTAATCCCTCTGTCCCTCCTAAAAAGCGTATACCCATTTAAATTCACTGCCCAGTCGCATTTTTCATCCCACCAGGTCTCAGTGATACCAATTAAGTCATAATTTTCAATACATGCAATAGCCTGCAGCTCCCCTATTTTTCCCGACAAGCTACGCGCATTAGCCAGCATGCAGCGGAGATTACTACTTCTTCCTCTACAGCTTACATTAGCTAAAGGACAGTTAGAGCTAAGGTGAAAATTAGTCTGTTTCCCTTGTAACAATGGAAGCTCCTTATCTGATAAACTATATCTGTAAAGTTTATTTTACTTGACAAACACAATAGAAACAATCTGCAATTATTTCCTAGGCTGACAGGTCCCCTTTAAAAAAGTGATTGGCACCCTAATTACAGATGACCAACTTAGGTTTATGCCTGAAAAGACAACTGCTATGAATATCAGGTGATTACTACTAAACCTCACAGTGTCATACTCTAATGAGGGGGACAGGGCCATAATGGCCCTAGATATCACCTCTTAAAACGATTGTAGCAGCAGTGAAAGAGACATATGATGCGGCACAAAAGCTCATAGGCATACAAACTATTGACCCATCTACCCCTCTATGGTGTAATAAAACCTTTGGAAAACTAGCAGAGGTGTTCCCACCATGCCCTCGGTAAACTGTGGCATTACTACTATCCAAGATAGTCTGAGGGCAACTTGATCCTGTTCCCAGTCCTAAAACCCATAACTCTCTACCAGCCTCACAATGGTTAATGTATATCAGGCTACAAAAAACCCATATACATCTACATAGACAATCACTCTTCTGCACCGCTGAAGACCCACTCCTAACACTCATAAGAAGGGGCCACAAAAATGTAAGATTTCCACTCTCTATAAACTCATACTTACCGCTAAGTGTGAATCCACTACTTTGAAATGTAGAGATGCCTGGGTTGAAGTCCTTGGCTACCTGACAGACAAACAATGCAAGGAGGTTCTACTCACCACAAATCTGTCTCAATTAACTGCAGGCATGAAATGTTTTAGCTGTACCTTATTTACAGGGAATACTATACCTCAGAAAAATTACATAAAACATACCCAGAAGTGTCCTCCCAATGGACCAGATGCCTGCAAGAAACCAGCATGTTACTTCATACCCTGTGGTCATGCCCCCAACTACAAAACTACTGATCAAAGATTCTAGATATGGTTGGCTCAGTAACTAACTCTCATATTGCACCCTGTCGAAAATTGTGGCTACTTGGAGTTACTATGGGCCTAGAACTAAACCTAGATAACAAACTATTCCTAGCTAAAGTCTTCTTTTAGGCACATGGACTTATTACACTTCACTGGAAACCCCAAGTGGCGCACTCCTACGAGGGGTGGCTTAAGGCCGTCGGTGAAGCCTGCCACCAAGAAAAGCATTCCCTCAATAGAAAAGGGAAAGCCAATATTTTTAACAATATCCTTCCATTGTTATATCTACTTTATGCTATACTGATCTATGACCTATGATGGTGAGCTCTTGCTATGTCACAAACATAAAACTGAAATGAATATTATGGTGTGTGTATATCTATATGTAAACATATAAATCTTTGTAACCCCCTCCTATGTTCTGTAACATTATTAATGGCTGTTTATTTTTATGCTCAGTAAAACTTACCTGAACAAAAAAATAAAGTTGAAGAGGTGAACTACAAGGTTCACCAGCCTGGTAAGAGAAAGCCCTATCAAATCTACTACGTAAACATGTTAAAACCTTGGTGAGACAGGGAACCAGTGACCAGGGTGCTGACATTTTCCTTGTGGCAACAACATTGTCAAAAGCCCAGACCCAGCAAGGGAGGGTGTAAGGATACGTATCCTGCTGTGGAGACATCAGTCCCCGTCCAGTGTCTTCCAGTGCACAGGCATGTGCATTGCTATAGCGATGTTCATCTGCGTGCTGATGCCGGTGCAAAATCGTCACGCCATGATGCGTCATTACGCGGCTTGTCTTTACGGGGCGTGTCATTACGCGGTGCGTCTTTACGTAGTACGACAAGACGCCGGCGAATTGCCGCCAAAAGACAATCGATTTAAAACGGTTTGTAGTAGTGATCAGTGCCTGGTTATCGTGGTTATCCTTGAAGCCTAGCTGTCATTGCCTGTTGATTCTCTGCTGCTGACTTCTGCCTGTTTACCTTGAATCCGTGCCGCCCGTCCTAACCTCTGCCTGACCCTGAATCTGAACCTACGCCTTGACTCGGAACTGTCTGACTACGCTTTTGCCTTCTCCTTCGGTACCTCGTCGCTCAGGCTTCTCTCCACTCTCGACTCCTCCTGTCCTCACCCTGGGAGGCTTTGTGTTGTGTGAGCCGTTTGTGTGACGCTAAACTTCGTGCTGTCCTAACCCTAGCTGGTGAGGCCTGGTGACCCTGACTACTGAGCGACCTGGTAAGCCTGACAGAGGGAGTTTATGCAGAGAAAAAAAACCAAAAGTATTTTCTGACTTGCCTGGGGTCACTAATGTCATTGAGCATGACATAATTACCGAGCCAAGTTTTAAGGTCTGGAAAAAGCAGAACAAAGGATCCAATGCCAGAGTGACCAGGTGGTTCCTGGCACTCCAGTTCTCAGTGTGTCTGGGCACTCTCTGTGGCTGGTAGCAGATCTAGCCTGCTAATTATTCCCAAGGTGAGACTTCCTTGGGGAATTAACCCACTCAGGGCTGCTATACATAAGGGAGTAGGAGATGAACATTGGGGGTATATATCTCCCTTCAAACTGTTTTCCCCTTACCAGTTCACAATAGATATATGAATATATTCTATTTTAATGAATAACTAAGCCCTGCTCCCTTTATATTTGTGTTCTGTCTTCGGCCATTATGAAGCTTTGTGTACAGAGTATGATCTAGGGTAACAGATACAGTAATTTTCCCCCCTCCTCCTTCTGCTCTGTGCTGTTACCTCCTCCTTCTCAGTCCTTCTCCCACAGTTGCTTCAGAAACAAGGATGCAAAAGCAGTGGGCAGGAAATCTCCAAGGTAAGAGACAAAGAAGACAAATAATGCTAATGAGTCGTGTACAGACTGCCTAAATGAAGCATTCTACTTGATTATGAAAGTGATGTCAATAGAAAGCATAAAAAAGTTTTTTAAAGTGTATATAAGCTTGTCAACCCTAAAAAAGATATATCCAATATATTAAAGTACGAAATTTGTAATATATTTATAAATGTAGTACTGTATAAAAGAATATAGAACCTTTCAAAACTACAGAACATACTATTCTCCAAAATAGATTCAATACTAGGATAAAAATATGAACAAAGGTGTAAATGATATAAGACAACAATTATGATACATCATGTTGGAGGAAAGTAAGAGCCGGGGGAGGGAAAAAGCAAACAGTGATATTATGTAGGAAATAGGGCTTGCGACAAGTCTTATAGGAAAGATTACGATTATATAATATTAGATGGATATTTAAGAAATTGAGGCAGATCTGCCAAGTACCTGTTGATGAAAATAATGGTAGATGGGATAGATGAAAATCATGGGTAGAAGGCTCAAGTGTATTAAGGTAATTTAAAACAAAAGAAAAATACCAGAGTAATGCAGGAGTGGCATTCAAAGGGTAGATGAACAGCCTGTAAATATTTAATGTCATATTATGTTTCAGTAGCTAAAAGAAACACAGAACTCTGCATTTCAAGTAAAGTAAATAGTAATAAAAACTGCCCTCCAAAGCAAACAAAAAAAAAAAAAAAAGTTTATTCAGTGCTCATACTGTAGAATCTTCAGACTGAAAATTCCACCCTTAGTATTTGTAAGAAAATTTTTGTAGGGTAGTAACAACCGGCTTTGTTATATACAAATAAATGTATTTGTATTTTACAAATTAAAAAATATCATTTTATTTAAAAGTTCCAGTTTAGTGCAAAAAAACCTGAATCGTGCAAAAAAATCTAATTCAAACGTTGATATATCACACTCTAAATCGAAATATTTTTGTTACCAGTTTTATTACTAAACTAAAATCTTAGTAGGGAAGAAGTGCAACACACCATGTCATGTTAAATTTAAAAAAATGGTTTACAAAAGTGCCATGTGCACAGTCCATTATGTCATTAAATATTCACATGACGCAGTAAGCAAAGTGCAATTTCTAGTGAAATTGCCATGTTTTTCCCACAATAGTATTTTTAATGTTTTTCTTCCCTTGTATAACCATTGACTTAGAATGGTGGCATTATTGTTATATCATGGCAATGTCCCTCATCCAATGTGCATGCAGTTTTGGTTCACATTGGGGAGAGACGCTCCTAGTTGACCCATCATCATGGTCACACATCCACCTCTCTATACTTTATATGCATATGAGTGTACAGGCTGAAAGAAGGAAGGTATTGTTAGCCATTTCACACTATTAGAACGATGTATTAGGATACAGGGTTAGACTGAGGGTTAGGATAAGGATATTGCTGGTCCAGGGTTAATGATCAAAATCAGTGACAATTTATCTGTTTTAATTGTATGTATAACTTTATTTATAATGCACTAAAATGCTACACAGCACTGTACAAACTTACAATGTACAAAAGTATTTGTTTTGAGGTAAAAGCACACACACACCTGGCCTCTCAAATATAGATACCGGTGCTACAGCAGTAAAAGGGTATGGCACCCCCAACAAATGGCCATACAAGAACCATTCCAGTACACAGGAAAATTGCAAAACGGGGATAACCCCTTCGTTTAATTATGTCTAGCCAAACGTTGAAATGCTGTACTATTTGGCTGGACACGATTAAACGTTGGGGTTATTCTCATTTTACAATTTTCCTGTGTGCTGGAGTGGTTCTTGTATAGCCAATGTACAAAAGTACAAGCATTATAATAAATAAAACAAATAAATATAAATATACAGAGATTAAGTGCTATGTAGTAAGAGACACCGTAGGAAGGAGAACTTACAATCTAAGTGAGTGTATAATAAGCAGGCACACATTGGTGGTCAAAAGTGCACAAAGGTTTGGGCATTGAGCCTTAAGTACCAGGGCTAGACCAGCACTCCCAAGGTGTAATCTTAGATTTGATTGAGAGTGCTCCGAGAGATGAGAGAGCGCAGTGGCTGTGGATGGTGTAAAAATAGTGGCCCTGAGAGGGTGGAGAAGATGGCCACTAACATACAGGGAGACAAGTGAAGCTATGTAGTAACGAGCAGAGGAATGAGGGGCTTTGAATGTTTGCAGAAGTATTTTCTATGCTATCAAATAACAGGCGGTCATGCTAATGGAAATGGCCCAGGGGGAGATTAGTTGCCTGTTATTAATCTCGACTACCACGGGCGACTAATCTCCCAAAATGCCTTTCCACTGGCAATAAAGTCATTTGTTGGTGGAAGGGCATACATCTCTCATTTTCTAAAGTAACACAAGTTTTCTGAAGGAGGAAACATTGTATCATAGTAAGTTAAGTTGAAAAAAAACAACTTCAAAAACTTCAACCATAATGCCTATATATAACCTGCCTAACTGCTAGTTGATAGTTGATCCAGAGGAAGGCAAAAAAAGGGGAAAAAAATTCCTTCCTGACTGATGGAAATCGGACCAGTCCTTGGATTAACTTGAATTAAAAGCTATCGTCCATAACCCTGTATTTCCTTACTTCCTTCTTAAAGCTATCTAATGTATCGTGATTCAGGGAGAAAGTTCCACAACTTCACAACTCTTACAGTAAAAAATCAATAAGTCCAAAATTAGTCTTGTAAGAGTTTCCAATTGGAGTAGTTTATTACTCCCTCTCACATCGGTGTGTAATCTAATCTAATATATCGGTTTACTTGCTATTGTGGCAGTTTATATGTTAGTAAAACAAAAAGACCCCTTAAAAGGAGAATTTATGAACATATGCTTGACATACAGAACTGTAATATGGCATACAGCATTGCCAGGCACATATATTGTTGCCATGATGGATATTTTTCTGGTATATACTTTTAAGGGATAGATAGATTACACACCGATGTGAGAGATGGTAATCTTGATCAGAAACTACTCCAGTTGGAAACCTCTTGGATCTTTAGAGTTAATACTTACAAGTCTAATTTTGGACTTAATGGCCACTTGAACTTTCAATCTTTTTTACATATTTTTATTTTTTTTCTCTTTTTTTCTATTGATAATGTATAATTGTATGCAACTATTTGCATTATACCTTTGGGCAATGCCTTTCTGCTAGCTCTGTATATTTTAGAAATAATTGTGTACTGAATTTTGTGACACACCTTCATGATATAATGATACATTGGCAACGTTTGAGAGATGCATTATTTTAATTATTGGTATATCAGCTCTTGATAGATGCAGGAATTATTGTACAAGTATATTGGGATATCAGCGTTGTGTCAGTATTGGGCATATTGAAAGATATGGCCTGATTTGTGCATGTATCACTCACAGGTGTGCCCAATTTTTATCAACATTGAGTTATTGTGGACTAAAGCTGGTCATTTTGCAGAATAAAGCTATATTATGCAGAGTGCATTTTGGGCCAGCCACACATCTACTATACTATATCCTGTGTGGGTTCATTTTGAATCTATATCCAGCATCTGTGGACTGAGCTGGTAAATCTAATTTGGATAGAGTACTATTGCACCGGACTCTGTTTGATAAGTACTGATAGTTCATATTCCCTCTATCGGATTAGTAGCTATCTATGAAGAGATTTGGTGGAAAGCAATACGATGTGGATCATCTTGGTAACCAGTCTTGCGATCATGGTGACTGTAAGGGTTAATCTCTTTAACTCTGTCTGTGCTTCTCTGCACTGTATCTAAGCAGTCACGAACCGGTTCGATTTAATCTGTGCGTCGGCGAAACATCTGATATCGTCTGCGCGTGTGCGCTGATCAGGGAACTTGTACAAACGATACAACCAGTATGTGTATTGCAAACAAGTTCAACTTTATTTTGTTTTGATATTACTTATATAGTAGATAGAAAAACACATCCCATTATGCTTATGTATCATGGGTGGGTACATTGCAATTATTAGTAGAAATACAGAAATTATTTAATTAGCTGCTGAAGCTTTATTATGATGTCTTAGCCTTGAATATTAGCTGAGATAATCAAGGCCGGAGCAACTTGGACAAGGAACAAGATAGTGAGGATAATCATAACAACTGAAGTAATACTTTCTCAGACCTTCGTGATTTAAAACAAAATTTGTGTAAATTCAGCATTTAGCAATTTAAACCCTATCAGGTGACGTCATTTCAACTTTAAGTACACATGATTTCCGAATTACGGTCTCATCCTAACATGTGCCACAAGGTGGTGCCCCCCCCCCACTTTTCCCTTCATCACATTGTGAATCAGCAGATTTAAGATTAGCACACCCAGATGGGAGGTTCAGAGCAAAATTGTGCATGATATTTCGGCTATTGGATCCCGGTTAGATCGTTGATATAATCGCTAAACACGCTTTTCTACATTGATCAATTTGGTAGATATGTATCATGTGTCCAAATATGTCTGATTGACTTTTTCTACATAAGAATTCCATACTTTTTAGTGACTGTGAACTTCCTTTCACTCAAGATTGCTTTAGGATACAAAGGATCCTACACCTGCAAGCATGGTGTGCTGGATGATATCCGTTGAGTATTGGAACATACTTACGTATCTAATAAGCACAAGTCTGATATCTCAATCTACTTAAGTATCTTTTCAATTATCTGCTGACTTTTTAGAGCCCAAATGTAATTTGAGGTTGATGTTGAGAGTCATAGTTTGATTGAGGAGTAAATTTAATATTTTACCTGCTTATAAGTATGCTAATGTAGACGTGAGGGGCCCCTCCGAGAGTTGCGTATGTTAATCATTATTTTTAAGGGTTAGGGTTTTTAAATTCTGCTGGCCAAATTGAACAATAAAGGTTGATATTTTTATCTGATACAAATATTTGATGTGTCATATTACCTCTGAGGTCACTAAGTCCCTTGCATAATTAATGGAACATTCTAAACAATAAATCTTAACAACCACCCTCTGTACCCGATCCTGTAGCCAGTTTTCTATCCATGTGCAAACGACTTCACTAAGACCAATAGACCTTAGTTTAGAAAGCAGTCGTTTGTGGGGAACGGTATCAAATGCTTTGGCAAAATCCAAATAGATTATATCTACTGCATCCCCACTGTCCAGCTTCTTACTCACCTCATCATAAAAAGCAATTAAATTGGTCTGACATGACCTGTCCTTCATAAAGCCATGCTGATTACTGCTCATAATGGCATTCTCCAGTACATAATTATGTTGGTTTGAAAAACCCAACATACTGCTCTTTGACTTCAGCTTATTTTTCCGATTCTTTCTCTTTTTCTTCTTATTATTCTTAGCGCCCCCCATTTTCCTATAGTTTTAGGGGTACAACACCTAGACTCTCCACACTTCTTCATTCTATAGTGGAGCAGGTTGCTTGTGCTTTTCTAAGCCATCCTGCCTCCCTGTCTTTTTGTGGTGCCGATTCGAACACCCCAATTTTCCACTGACTTTGGGGAGATTTTCAAACTGCTGCCACACTTACAGCTTTGAAGCTACACTCCCCAAACTTGAATAACATAATCATGGGGTCACCCCGAATGAAACAGCAACATTTGTTGGATGACCCAAAGTGGGAGGAGCCAACAACAGCCAATCAAATTTCACCAGATTTTACCTTTTGACTTTCAGTGGAAGAAATTCAACCTGCCATTCTCGCAGTTATAATGCTGGGGTCCCCAAACTTTGCAGAGTTAGGCACCAGGTAACTGCAGTTAAAGGTTAGAAAAAGGTGGGTGGAGCCACCAGCAGCCAATTTAATTTCACCAATTTAATTTTACTAGTTTAATGCCAGGGTTCCCAAACTTTGCACAGTTTGTCACTGGGTGACCATGTCAAGTTAAGCAAAGTGGGCAGAGCCAACAACAGCCAATCAGATTTTACCTGTTGACTTTCTATGGGGAAATGCAACCTGCTGTCATTCTCACACTATTAATACCAGGGTACCCAAATTCTTCACAGTTGGTCCCTAGGGGACTGCATTTTTAGGTTTGAAAAAGTGGGTGGAGCCACCAGCAGCCAATAAGATTTTATCTATTGAATTTTTTTGGGTTTAAATTTAAAATGCTGCCATTCTTATACTAATTACGCTAGGGCCCCTAAACTTTGCAGAGTTAGTCACTGGGTGACAATAATTCAAGGTTTGAAAAAAGTGGTTGGATCCACAGACAACCAATCAGATTTATTTCATTGATTTTAATAAGGAAATTTAAAGTGCTGCCATTCTCACACGTTTAACGTCAGTGTCCCCAAACTTTTCACAGTTGGCCACTGGGGGACTATGGTTAAATGTTAGAAAAATTGGTAGAGCCACCAACAGCCATCAGATTTCACTAAATTAATTTCATTGGTTTGTATTTATACTGCTGCCTTTCTCACATTATTTATGCCAGGGTTCAGGCCCAGATTTGTGGCGAGGCTGCCCCGCTGCAGGCAAATTTTCAAATTTTGCTCCCATACGGAGCAATGGGGACCTCTCCCCACTGCTCCGTATGGGAGTTTTAACTTTGGCGGTTGCGCATGCGCATTTGCTCGGTGGGGAGGATACAAAACAAGGTGTAAGAAGGAGGGGAGAAGAGAGAAAAGAAGGGATGAAAGAGAAGAGAAGAAGTGGTAGAGAGTTTACATATTTTGCTCGCATTGAAGTTAGTGAGACATAGGGACTCAGTATGGTGGGTCAGGAGTGTCTCCTGTTCTAGCACTGGGGCTACGTTTAAATGTTAGGAAAAGTGGGTGGAGCCACAAACAACCAATCCCTTGCCACCAATTAAATTTCATTATTTTATATTTAAACTGATGCCATTATTAATTCCAGGGTTGTTAAACTTTGCAAAGTTAGTCACTGGGTATTAGGGGTTCAAAGTTAGAAAAAGTGGGTGGAGCCACCAACATCCAGTCACAATTTGCCTGTTTACTTTCAATGGGGAAATGTAAAATGCTGCCAGTCCCACAATGCCTGAGATCCCAAACTTTGCAGAGTTGGTCACTGGAGGACTGCAGTTCAAAAATAGGAGCCACCAACCAGATGTCACTCATTGACTTTCAGTTTGGAAATTTAAATTGCTGCCATTCAGACACTATTAAAACCAGGGCCCCCAAACATTGCACAGTGGGTTTTACTATATAACGGTGGTCCAAGGTTAGAAAAAAAATGGGTGGGGCCAACAACAGCCAATCGGTTTTCATTCAGTGACTTCATGTTTTTCAAACCAACATGATGTTTGTTCTCAAACTTCCTTTTCTAGTTTTGTATGTGATCCCCTAACAAGCTTTCAAATAACTTGCCCACCAGGGATGTCAAACTTGCAGGCCTATAATTGCCAGGCTGAGATCTTAATCCCTTTTTAAATATTGGAATGACATTCGCCTTCTTCCAATCCCTAGGTACCATACCAGATGAAAGCGAGTCTAAGAATATCGGAAACAGAGGCCACTGTAAAACTTAAACTAGCTCTCTCAGTACCCGAGAGTGTTAAAGGTGGGATAAAAGTAGTGCTGATTTCTTGTTAGCAGCTTAGGAAAAGCCAGATAAATGAGACCCGGGAGTAAACGGAGGGTGAATAGAAAAGACCTTTCATTCCGTACTTTTCAGTTGGCCAGTTGCAGGTTAGAAGCAAATAAAAGCTGTGGGATTACAGAGCAAGGTGTTCACTCACAGAGAAGGGTTGACTCACAGAGCGAGGATACTACCAGAGCAGGGCACAGGGCAGGAAGGTTACTTGCCTGTGTTAGGAACTCCAAGAGGGGCTGGGGGTGCCACTTGCCACTGCAAGGAGCAGAGGGAACTGTAACCACGTGCCAGGAGTCACTGAGAAAATGTCACTCTCAGAGCGGGGCACAGAGCAGGAAGGTTGCCTGCCTGTGTAAGGAACTCCCAGAGAGGCTGGGGGTGCCACCTGCAACTGCAAGGAGCAGAGGAAGGAATGACCACGCAAATGAGTGCTGGAATGTCAAGACTTAGTTAGAAGCCTAAGTGTGCCTGAAGCTGGTAAGCTGGTATCCAAGCATTTTTTTCTTAAGCTAGCATTCAAGAAAAAAAATTGCACAGGTTTAATCACATTTACTTTTATTTGCATTTTATTTACTAGTAAATATGCCTCTAAGAGTGAACAATTAGTGGTCTAAACAAGACGCCCAAAGGGATGACATTAAATGTGAGCTGATACCAGGTAATATCTATCTAGATGGTACAGAGCATGGGGTGCATGTGACTCTAACACACAGGATGGGCCTTCACTATGGGGAACAGCGTGTTTGAGAGGTGTTGCATTAGTACACCTCGCGACTGCAAGAAGTAGTACAGATAAGAAGAGGACACAAGGGGCTCTTTGCAAATAACGAGAACTTGGTTTATTTGTCCAAGACAAACAGTTGCAGGGTGAATACACACAGCAAGGAGGTAGTGCAGTAAATGGTCAAATACAATCATAACCAGACCAGAGCATTGTAGCACCACTGTGGAGACCATTGTGGAAAAGTAGAAAGAAGTCCCAAGGGTCTCCAACTTGAATGGCCCGAATCCTTACAGATGTCCTGAATCAGGTATATTAAGGATATGTAAACCCCACAGACAAAAATGTAATCAGCCTCTTTGAAATCTTTCAATACCTGCCACTCTGACTGTCCAGAGGTTAATACTAAGGCTGCAGCATCCCCTTAATCGCTTAAATTTCCTTCTCCTCCTGTAACCCACTAGCCCCCCTACCTCAGGAATTTGCTTTAGCTGTTGGCTCCTGGGCATGCTCACTTCTTCCCAGTTCTGATTACTTAAAGGGATGGTTCACCTTCACATAAATGAAGCTATTTTAGCAGGTTAGGTCATTTTAATAAAATATGTAATGTATCTTTAAGAAAATGCCTACTGTTTTAGAGAAAATTACCTCTGAAGATAGCATTTCCTTATAGGGCAGGAATTAGTGGAGACCCCAGGTCACCAACCCCTTTCTGCACAAGCCTGTGTCAGCATGTTGAAGCTCTGTGTAATGCTGAGTGCTGGCACTAGGAGCTTCTAAAGCTACTGCACATGTCTGCCTTCTGTCTCTTTCGTCATGCCTCTCCTCTGATTGACTGCAAAAAGTAATTTCTCATCTTCCATTGTCCTGATTCTAAAATTGACTGGCTCAGGAATCCATGCCCAACTCACTAAGATTAACTAAATGGTTATTAATCAGAGCTTGACACATGGATTGATTATAGTTTAGTTAGTGTATTCCTGGAGTTCCTGCAGTGAGGACAGAGATGACAGACTCAACTGAAGGATGTTATATAATTATATATAACATACCCACATTTGTAATTATATTTGTATATATCTGTTATATATTGCATTTAGATTTAGTGTTTTTGTGTATATTGCATGTTTGCAATTTCTCTAGATGTGTCAGTAACATTTGGTCATAAACCCATAGACCCCCTACCCCCAGGTAGGTACATATCACAACTTCAAGTTGTGACCTCATTTAAATACCTTGGTATCATGGTACATAAGGACCTAAATATGTTTGAACAATTAAACCTAAATCCGGTGATGCAGGCTCTAACCAACAAAGTATCCATTTGGCAGGACCTGCCTCTCTCTCTTCCCGGCAGAGTTAATATTTTTAAAATTATCTTTCTCCCTAAGTTTTTATATGCCTTACACAACTCTCTGATAACTCCCCGGATGAAATGGTTCAATGGGGTAGACAAGATAATTAGGGAATTCCTGTGGGCAGGAGACCATCCACGCTTGAATATTAAAATACTCCAGGCACCTTCCTCTGGAGGAGGCCTGGCTTTACCAAATCTCAATTTCTACTTTATAGCTGCCCAGCTAGTCTTTGCCCACTGGTGGATAGTCCCCAATATTAACAATCCAGCAGTGGTCCTGGAGGCTGCTATATTAGGCTCGTATGAGGCTCTATCTAAGCTTCCTTACCGAGGCACCTCCCCTTTCTATACCACTACACCCCTCATGGCCACTGTGGTACAGGCCTTCCAGAAAGCACAGAAGCTGGTCCATGGCTCGCTCGAGACTTGGTCACCACGGACCCCACTTTGGGACAATAAGCAGCTCCCACACTTTCATGCTCTCCCAGATATTGCAAGATGGGCACAGCTAGGTATCAAAACTCTAGGGGACATTCTTACCAGGGGAGAATGTAAAACATATGACACACTCAGACAAGAGGTGAATCCCCCCCCCAGACATGTTCTTTAGATTTTTGCAGTTACGCCATTCCTTTAGTATTCAATTCCTTGCAAGGCCACTAAGGGTAGCGCAAACAACCATGGAGACCTATCTCCACAGACTGGACCTGTCCAAACCTCTCTCCTGGTTTTACACCATACTGTCAGCCTCAGGCCCTTCCCCTCTGCAGAAAGCCAAAACCAAATGGCAGAGTGACATCCCGGCGCTCGACAACGATATGTGGTCGGATGCCCTTAAGCAAGAGATAGAAATATCAATCTGTATGAGGGACAGATACATTCAGATATAATTTTTAAACAGAGCGTACCAGAAGCGATGTTGGTACTCTGTTTCATGTTTTCTGGTCCTGCCCAGTGATACAGAGATTCTGGGGCGAGGTTCTACAGTTCCTTAATGAGAAGCTTGTCTTCCCAAACATACGCTCCCCTGAACTCTGCTTGCTAGGACCTGAACATCCATCCATATTCTAGACTGTGCTATTTGCAGCTGCTCTACTACGCTAAGAAATCCATTCTAATGCACTGGAAGTCCCTAGATCCTCCTCCTCTCCAATTTTGGTGGAAATTGGTGGATGATTCCCTTCCCAGTCAGAAACTGACTTATCTAGCTAGAGGGTGCCCGGAGAAATTTAATGCTGTATGGGGCATGTGGCTGGACCTATAAATTTGGTGAATATGGAGGAATATTAGGAGGAATATTAGCCCTGTGCAGCCAGAACCGGTACCTTAGCCTCACCCCCCCCCCCTCCTCTTTCTGCTTTCCTTTCCTCTCTTTTCTACTCTGTTTTTTCTCTTGTTCAAATGTTTATAAAGTATAAAATATGCAAAATAAAATCTTTAAAAAAAAACATTTGGTCATAAATTTATATTTTGATTGAACTCTCTCTTTTATTAAAGAACCCTTAAAACCAGGAATATTTATGTACATGTGCACATGAGAATAAATGTACATTTTTACACACACACATATCATTGGGCAACGTGGCTATGGGCCAGCTTTTGCGATGTGATTGGACTGTGATTACTCGTTTTAGGCATGAGTGATGTAATCCAAATAAATTGTGTGTTAATTGAGAAAAGCGTAAAACCCATGAATTAAAACTAAAAGAAAAAAAAGACAAAACTTCACAAGAACACTAAACAAATTATTACATTTTTGGATGTGGATAGTTCACCTTAAAAATAAAAAAATAGGTATGGAACACTTATGCATCAAATTAAGAGAGATACATTTTATAAGACTTTATTAAGCTTATTTCCAGTAGACCAAATATAAAATGCTCTTTTTTAAGTATTTGTAGTCATATAAATAAGTCCACGGACAGCTCCTGCAGGACAGCACTTATCTACATAAAATAGTTTATCTAGTTCAGAGATGTTCTGTTCAATTTTACAGGGATAATGTGGCATCAACATATTAAAACCTATCAATATACTTTCCCACAGCTAAAAATACAAAATACAAATAATTGGCACATTTTTAATACTGTTTGTCAGGGAAACGCCACTCACAGACGCGCCTGACACCGGGACGGGGAACAAGGGGTTACACTCAGTCACCTTTCACACAGGTTAGACTAACATCCAGCACCCCCAAACACACCACTGCCCCAAATACAACTATTCGCTGCCACCATCTATCATTAACAGGCGATAGAAACCTAGTTACTCAAATATTTCACACACAACTTTCCTACTGCAGTGAGGGATAGTTCTACTACTTTCACACACCAGCAACCATGGTTAATTTACATATACACTGCCCTACTGACAGTCCACTAGTTAATTAGTATACACACAGCCAAACACTTCTAGGCCTGAGCAGTCATACAAGGTACATGGGAATTGATATAGAGCCAAAGGACAGAACTTATCAAATTTTATATTTAAAGGGGACCTGTCACCCTAAAAAATAATTAGACATTGTTTTCTATTGTGTTTGTCAAGCAAAATAAACCTCAATTACACTATATAAATTATTTTAAACTTTTTTCATTCAGCCTTGGAATTCACAATTGCAGAAAACAGGCAGGCTCCATTTTGTGGACACTGTTATTAAGGCAAGCTGTGCATCCTGCTAAAATCTTCTTTCTGTGCCAGTATGGGGGGACCTGATACCAATATCCATGCACTGGTTACAAAATTCGATGGTGAAGAGGGAATGTGAGGAGAGCAGTGACATCTAAGGAGTTCTGAGTTGAAAGTGAAAGTAACTGTCTGCCCCACCCCTATGCCTAAGGCATAGAGGCGGGTCAGGCAATATATGATTGACAGCTGGGACTTTGAAATGCTTATATAATTGGTATAGATGTGTTATTAAAAAAATGACTTTGGGTTACATGTTTAATTTGAAAAGGGCTTTTATTATACAGCTTTTTATGTCTGGGTGACAGGTCCACTTTAATATTACAAAAGTAAACAGTGCATTAAAAGGATATTACAAAAGAGACATGTACAAACAGTAAATAAAATAAAAGGGGATAAAAACACAGAGAAATCCTATGTACGTTACCGAATATTCTTGTGCCCTCCTGAGGCCGGAGTTTAGAACAGTGAACTCACAATCCAAAAAGAACATGGATGCCCCAAAATATGAGTTAACTGGTACCTGGGTCTGTGCCCTTTTTTATCCTACTCCTGGGACCCTCCCTCATTCCTGTATTCATGAGGAGGGAGTGCCCAGGGGTGTGTCACAGGACCTCCCCTGTATAGAGCTGTACTTCTCCTGCCTGTTTCTGGTCATATAATATTGGCACTTGCCAGTACCCAATATTATTATGACAATAGGGGCTTGTCTTAACCCATATGGGGGCGATCAAAATGATACCAAACATGGGGGGTGTCTCATTTCCCAGTCCCCCAGAACCCATCCCTGCTCAGAGAGGGATATAGGCTGCCCCTGTTTGGTATCATTGGGAAGCCTGGGGCCTCCTCATAAAGCAATAGCCCCAGGTTTCCCGCCCACCAAATGGCTGGATACGGATAGTCTGCTCCCTCTGTTGGAGTTGCCCCCATCCCGCAGCTCCTAAATGCATATTTAATTAAGGGTCTCTGCAGGATGGTGATAGGGGTTAACCCTTTGCCGGGTCCGGGCCATATGGTGCCTGGCATGACACTGCTTAATCAGGCTTCTTTACAAAAAATGGGCAAAGGACACAGAAGGATTTATTTACAAATGGAAGGTAGGGTGCTACACATTTAGCAGCCCTAGGCATAGGTGTTTGCGCTTCAGAAAGACCAGTGCAACATTTTTTCAGCACTGCACACTTAAAGTAACTATTCAAAGCACAGCCTCTTCCCTTGCTGGGCCAAGTATATTACAAAGGCTGACCTCCGTATGGTTAAAACAGAGCAAGGAACAAGGAGTCACTTCACTGAGCACCAGGTGGCTGGGAAACAAGTAATTTATAAACAAAGAGAGGGTAGCACAAAAAATCCTGTATCTGTAATAGCATGTGTGCATAAGCCTCTCCTAACTATAAAGTGTTGTGCCTGATCTGGTGACTTCACTTGTGCAGGGAATTGTGGGATTCGGAGGATGCAGGCTGAAGGCAGGTTGAAAACACTCAATCTACTCATAAATTTAATTTTTTAGTCTTAAAGGAAATCTCAACAATACTTTAGGTAATACTAAAGAGAGCTGTTCATATGCAGAGACATCAAGGGAACACAGCAGCTTCACTGTTTACTTCTCAGCGGACCTGAGTGGCAGGTATTTTAAGAATGTTGTGCGGCTTTTTACTGATAAGATTTTTGATTGGGGGGTTGACATGTCCTTTAAAGTAGTGGACCAGATCAATAGGAGAACAGGGGGCTAGGAGACGTACATGGTGAAAGAGAGAGAATTTGTGATAATGAAACAAAACAAATACAGTGTTATATGAAAATGAAATACCAGTGCAAATGGCAGATTATGTGGAGGACCTAGTTTTAAGGTAATACCCAATTCTGAGTGAATCATCCAAAGTAGCAGAGCAGACACACCCAGCATGATGATGTCATCACAGAAGACTCGCATGGAAGTTAAAAAAAAAGTAATTAATTCAAAAGCAACATCGCTTATCATTTAAAAGGGCTAAGAGAGGATAAAGGCATTTTGTTTAAGCCAGCTGGCAAGAGTGGTGAGCCACCCAGATCCAGAGTGCATGTAAGAGCTGCCAGTAACAAGAGAGGCTGCCGTGTGTTCGGCCCATTGGCGCCCCCCCCCCCCTTGTGAGTGCAAGTGCGCATGCGCAAACATTTCAAGTCCCATACGGAGCGGTGGGGAGAGGTCCCCATTGCTCCGTATTGGAGCCAAATTTTAAAATTATTTTGCGGCGGGGCGCCCCAAAATTTGTGCCGCCCTAGGACTCGGCCTTTGTGGCCTCGCCATAAATCCAGCCTGTGCTCAGCTTGGGACAAGCCTTGAGCTCCAGCCACACAAAGAGCATGTTTAGCATCCATGCTCAGCTACCTGTGGATGCCTGTTGCCATCCTTGTGTGTCCCTGTGTGAGGGTAGGTGTTGATCATGAGCCTGCTACATGGGAGCAACTGCCTTATCCAAAGGAGCACTTCCTGGGGTTTTAAAAGAGCTCTTTTCTAGGGACAGAATTAAGAAAGTATTTTGTACAACTGGAGAGGGGGTTTGACTGTGGCAAGGGGTTGATAGACCATACAGGTCCCTCAGGGCATGATTATTGTTTATAATGAATGCTGTTTCATGCTTTACTAATATTTAGATAAAGTTTATCTTTGTTGCTGCAATCTGTGTGTGATTTATTTTATTTTATTGAGGTGTACTTCTCAGTGCCCACTAGGCGGAGGCATTGTCCTGAACATTCTAGTTCCCTGTATCTTTCATAGCAAAGAGGTTCAGGGCTATGAATGCCTAACACAGTGAGTGTGATCTGATTCTACAGGAGTGTGGTAAGAAAAGGGTTACATAATTATTATATAGCATACAGCAACTTAATGCAATCTAAACTTAACCTTTTATGCTGATCTGTAAACCTAGTAGTAAATACGTTAATGTAAAGTCCACTGCATCCACCGCATATCTGTAAGGATATAGTGGTCATTATATATCAGTGCTTGAAGTTTTTCTAGTAAATGCTGTGAATCTCTTAGGTATGATTGTAAGTTCTGGACAATGGGTTGTGGCAGAAAATCAATATTGAGATATATGGGCTATAAGACTATCAGCTATTTTGGGCCTGCTTTGTGGTTGATAATCAGATTTTAGGTTTATAATAGAAGTATAATATCTTAGGTCAGTGCTGTCCAACTGGTGGCCCGTGGGCTACATCTGACCTCCCTCTGTGTGGCCCCCACCTGTCTGGCTGTTGTCACTGCTTACCTTTGTGTAAATTTCAAATACTGAGATTAACTGCCCCCTGCAGTGTTCACACTTTAACTTTAATCCCCTGTATTGTTTAAACATGTATTCCCCTGTACTGTTCAAACCTTTTAATCCCTGCATTGTTCACCCCCTGCATGGTTCACACCTGAGACTGTAAAACACCACATTGTTCACCTGTTCACACCTGTAGGAGCAGTGACACACACAGGCAGGGTAGAACACGCAGAGTATGGCACACACAGGCAGCATAGGGCAGGCATAGTATGGTACACACAGGCAGGGTAGGGCAGGGAGACTATGTCACATACAGGCAGGGTAGAGCAGGGAGAGTATGGTACACAGAGCCTGTCCTATGCTGCCTGTGTGTGCAATACTCTGCCTGCCCTATGCTGCCTGTGTCTGCCATACTCTGCCTGCCCTACGCTGCCTGTGTGTACCATATTCTGCCTGTGTGTGGTCAAAACTGGCTTCCATTATCAGCCCTCCGCCATGTAGCATATGTTGTTTGCACTAATTCAGTGCTGTCCAACTTCTGTGGTACCGAGGGCCGGAATTTTTCCCAACCTACGTGGTGGAGGGCCGATACTGGGAGCCAGTTTTGGCCACTCCACTTTTTGAAACTGCACCCACTTGAAACCACACCCGTGTTATCACATGACCATACCCATATTAATGGTTGTAGTACAGCAAAAACCTGCCATACTCTGCCTTCCCTACCCTGCCTGTGTGTGCCATACTCTGGCTTCCCTACCCTGCCTGTGTGTGCCATACTCTGCCTTCCCTACCCTGCCTGTGTGTGCCATACTCTGCCTGCCCTATGCTGCCTGTGTGTGCCATACTCTGCCTTCCCTACCCTGCCTGTGTGTGCCATACTCTGCTTGCCCTATGCTGCCTGTGTGTGCCATACTCTGCCTGCCCTACCCTGCCTGCGTGTGCCCTACTTTGACTGTGTGTGCCATTTTTGGCTGGTTTGTGCCATACTTGGCCTGTGTGTGCCATACTCTGCCTGCCCTACCCTGCCTGTGTGTGCCATACTCTATGTATATATATATATTAAAAAACTTTTTAATTGCAGTACCATCTCAGTATATGTTCTTTTTGTAGTGTGCAGGGATTATTTGTGGGTTTCTACTGCTCCTGAGGTGTGAACAGGGGAATAATGTGGGTGATTAGAGCCTGAGCCTGAGGTGTGAACAATGCAGAGATTAAAAGGTGTGAACAACACAGGGGATTACATATTTAAACAATACAGAGGGTATACAGCCTGAATCTGAGGTGTGATCCATGCAGGGGGGACAGTTAATCACAGTACTTATACCATTTAAAGCTTACACAAGAGCAGCCAGACAGGTGGGGGGCCACACAGAGGGGGGTTGCGGGCCGCCAGTTGGAGAGCGCTGCACTAATTTATGCCCTTAGTGACAAGGTTAACTGACATTTATACTCTGGATATTGCGAGAATAGACTTCTGCAGAACTTTATATTGGTCCTTTTTGTATTTGACTTTTTAAAAAAAATGTTTTTGTGCTGGACTTTTTCCCAAACAATTAGTTCCTGAATAGGATTGGTGGTGCTTATTTATTCTGTCAATCACTTACCCACTGATTAGGGGTGGGATTTCATCACTGTTTAAAGCTTTGTCTCTTCACTGTGCGGTTATCCTGACAAAGGGAGGGAGAGCCCCCCCCAAAATGTTGATTTTTTGTGGTACATTGGCAGTGCAGTCTCTATTTTTGATTTGTTCTATACTCTGCCATGTAGGCCAAAAAAATTCCGGCCCTCAGTACAACAGAAGTTAAACAGCACTGCCTTAAGGGTATGCTGAATATAGAAATGCTTTTTTTTGCTTATTTAGTATTTATTTCCTAAAAATTTCTTCAAGCAATTTAATCTGATTTTGTAATTACATCGTGAGATCATGTTACAACTTGCAGTATGTTTATTGATCATTAAGAATCCTGGTCGCTTCTTGTATATAGTTGTTTCTATAATTGCTGACCCTCCCCCTTTATCCGCAGGGCATGTAATAATGTTCTTATTATTCTTTGCTTTTGCAAGTCTACCATACCATACCATGTCATAAAAACTTTGTATATATGAACCTCTATTATACTGTATGTTGGATAAAATTCTGAGTATGCATATACTACCCTGCGTTCTTGTCCAGCAATTCTCCCGATACCTGAAGTTCTACCAATACCTCATGCTTCTGTGTTCAAAACTTTTTCCACCTGATCTCGATTTTGTTGTTTTTAATTAAACAATGTCTTTTAAGTGTGAGATTTCTAATGTACTTTTGCAATCGATAAACAAATTAAATTTGGGGTTAAAACATACTTAAGGCCCTTATTCAGTAGGCTAGTCTCACAGTTTGTTAGAAATTGGTTGGAGATAAAAAAGATACCTAAGAAATCTCTTGATTCTTTGTAGGGACTCTTTTTTTTACCTTCACATTTTATCTCTAACTCTCATACAGGGTCCTTTTTCATTTTGAGGGGATATTAATGTATGTGGATAACTTGTCTCTACATTTTACTGTGCAGTCTTTTTCCATGTTCCCAATTTTTCTTTGTGTCTATTTGCACTGTTTTTTGCACTGTGACTGGGACAATGAGTTATACCAAGACTGAATGTCTGACTCCACAGTCTGCCATATTTATGCAAGACAAGAGTTCCAAAATGCTTACTTTTGTGGCAGATGTGAGCAAATTGCCACTTAAGAAGTTCAAATTAGAGATCTGAGCAACAAATTGCAACACTGAAGTCGAATTAAAATGTTAAAGGACATGTAAACATTCATTTACCTCACAGTGTAGTGTAGAATGCCTTTCCCCCATCTGAACAGCGTCATTTTAGCTCCCAAAATTGCATTCCCTGTCTAGCACTGCAGCCTTCAACATCACATTATTTGTTTCTACCTGCAGCCATTTTCCCCATTTGACATCATCATACACACATCCTCCTCAAAATGCACATGTGTGCATTGCCCCTCCTACCTCAACCATATCATCGGTATGCACATGACTAGGACACCAAACACCAAAGCTAATTCCAAATGGAAGGGGGAGAGTGAGTGACAAGAAAGAATGTGGAATGATTAAGAGGATGTTGCAGTTTTACTGTTAAGCTTTAAACAACTAGGGTGGCAGGTTTTTAAATAATGCAAAGAAATTTGATTTCTGCAAGGCCTACCTGGGTCAGATATTATGGTGGGAGGAGAACAGCAGCAGGATGATGATAAAAGAAGTCTATCGCATACAGTATATTTCCAGTGAAATGTAGTACCTAGGGTGTATGGTTACCACCAATAACGATGGGTGCAGGTGCACATGTCCCAGACCTTCCGCAAAGGGGAGAGAATGTTCAACAGGAAACACAGACTGGCATAAATCAGGATCCCAACAAAGTAGAAGATTGATAGCAGTTCTTGTTATAAAAAAGAGTTATAGTTTATTTAAACATATCTTAAACAATATTGCTGTTAGCCTTACACATTTCACGCCACCTAGTTAGCTAAAGTAAAAAATTCATAAGCATTTTAAAGGAATTCTAACCATACAATACATCAATTTAGGCTTTGAGATGTCATTTAAATCATACATAGCAAGATATATCAAATTAAAAATTTAAACCATGTGGCTGTCTAGTACCCAAGAAGAAAATAGGGAACGTTGGGCTCAACCACTAAATCTTTAACCATTAGGTGGGGCTGCAATGAGTTTGTGACCACAAAGTACATATTCTTTTGTTGTTCTCTATAAGGAAAATCCATCTAGCTTCTTCTTTGGATTTGTTTCAGGTTGTCGCACCTTATGGTTTACTTCAGCAACCTTTTTCAATTATTTTATAGGGCCCTTGCCATTTGGCCAGGAGCTTACTGTCAACTGTAGGAACAAGCACTAGAACTTTGTCACCAGGATTAAAGGTCCTTACTGTTGAAGACCTATGGTAAATCCTACTTTGGGCCTCTTGAACTGGGGTCATGTTTTCCGTCACTATAGGTAACACAGCTAAAATACAGTCCTGCATTTGAGTAATGTGTTCTACCACAGTCTTATGGGGGTAGTCTCTTGTTCCAAAGTTTCCTTAGCTATATCTAGCAGCCCCCTTGGTGTCAACCATATCTCAACTCTTTGGTTACCTAGCTGATCTGTCAGAATCTCTTTTGGTATCCCGACCCAGGAGAACAAGTGATCCAGCTCTTTAGCAATACATTTTGCTGAAGTATTTCTTAGAGGGACTGCTTCAGGATATTGGGTGGTATAATCCAATATTACAAGTATGTGTTGGTGCCCTCTAGCAAATTTTGCTAGGGGGACCTACCAAATCCATGGCAACCCTCTTGAATAGAACCTCAATGATGGGAAGGGGAACCAACAGACCACTGTAATAAGGTTTAGGTGCCGTTATCTGACAGGGCAGGAGTTACAGTATCGCATAAATCTCCCATTACCCCAGGCCAAAAGAACCTTTGGAGGACTGTGTACAGTTTTATCAGCTCCCAGGTGACCCCAAGTACATGTTTGTGTGCCATTTCTAACATAACCTTCCTGTACTGCTGGGGCACCACCACATCTTATCTTACTCACTTGATATAACAGATCCTGGTTAAGGACCATGTGTGGAAACACTGTTTCTGCCCCTGGGAATCAGGGTTCCCCATTTGTTTCTTTTACACCCTCTCAAGCTTTGCTCAGAGTTCTGGGGACAAGTTGGGTTCCTCTGTCTCTCTTGAGGACCCCTTTTCAGATTTACTTCCCCCATCCCACAGCTGCCAAAACAATGAAAATCTCTTCTCAGTATAACAGCATGCATTAGATTTTTTACCACCCTGACTTGATACGTAACAGTTCCACTTTGGGTTTCTATCATAACCACAGTAGATGGTTAGCTCTTTGTGTCCCCATGTATGCACATAACCCCAACCCATGAGTTCAGAGAGTCAATTGTGTCCACCAAACTTGTGTGAAATAATGTTACCAAACTCCCAGACTCCAGGAGAGCTGTTACCTGCTGTCCTTTTATGCCTACCATGCAAAACTGTTTACCAGTCTTTTTCTGTTGAGAGGCAAGACATGGATTGTTCTCAAATCAGGCTCAGACTGTAAGGTATGAACCTGGCAGGGCTTTGTTCTGGGATTTTGTTACCATTAGGAAATAGTCATTTTATGGTCCCTAAAGTGTGTAATTATGTGCTGAAGGTTACAGTGCTATCCACAGGAGAGGCATATCGATTTAAGGGTATGTCTTAATATGACATAATAAACTTCTTTCACATAGGAATAAAGGGTGATATGCCTGCAGTGAGTACCAACCATTTGGGTTTTTGCTGTGCTACCACCGTGCTTTTCCTGCCAAGCACGTATGTGATGCATTCTTCGCAGAAAAGGCTTAATCTGCCAAGCACGCATGTATCACATACATGCTTTTCAGATTAAACTTCTCTCTCTGCACTGGTGGCCCCAACCCCCTAGGCAACAAGCCTGGCAAGTCGCTCCTGTGACACGATTGTGACAGGACCGACTTCTAACAGCAGACACAATCAAACTCGTATCTGCTGTTAGAGCTTCCTGCTGCAGCCCATCTGAGCCCTCCCACGCATTTTGTTATTTCATTGATTTGCCTAATTGTATTTCATTTTTGTGATTTTATTGCAGTTTTACACTTGCATTGTTGTTTGTTGCATTTCTTTTAGCGTAGCTTTGCAGTTTGGTAGTTTAGCAGTTTGGTGTAGAAAGACGTCTTCACCTGTTTCGGATTTGTCAGAATGTGTACTTTTCAAATTTATATGGTTTTCTGGGGTTTTCTGTACAGTAAAGGGGGTGTTACAGCACATAATATGCAGTTGGGGTCTCTGTTTGCAGAAGCTGAGTTGGCAGGTGGAAAAAATTTACTACTTTTATTTGGGGTCCGTACATAACCACATACTATGGTATATCTATGCATATTGGCCGTCAAACTGTTCACTAGACTTCAGGTGTTCATATTTGGCGTGATTTGTATGTAAAAAATTGTGTGAGATAAATGCAGATGCAACATTTTTAGGTGATTTTCAGAAATGACATTAAAAACACTTTTGGTATTTTGGTGTAGAAAGGCATCTTTACCCATGTTGGATTTATTAGAAATGTGTACTTTCCAAAAAATATGGTTTTCAGGGGTCACCATACATTTTTGCCTCTTTTACCACACACAAAACTGCCTGAGTGTTTATGAATTAGGTAAATGAATGAATAAACCTATGTATATTGGACATCAAATTGTTCAGTAGACCTCTGGTATTCATATTTAGGGTGTTTTATGGTTAAATAATGACCTGTAAAAAGAAAATATGGCAAAGTGGAAGTTTTGAGGTGTTATTTGGAAGTTTCGTCAAAATTGCCAATTTTAGAAAAGCATTGCGGTTTGGTACTTTGGAGTAGAAAGACATGGGTACCCATTTTAGATTTGGAGGAATGTGTACTTTCCAAAAATATATAGTTTTCTGGGTTGAGTGTATTTTTTTTTATAGCTTTACCCCCCCATAAAATTCAATAAATGTGTTGATTTTGCAGTAACTGAAATGACAGAAATTTTAGATCGTATGAGGGTAGGTTCACCTTGGGGCCCCTACATGCCACATACTTAGGTAAACCTATGCACATCAAACTGTTCAGTGAACCCTGGGGTACATAATTAGAATGTTTTTATCTTGGTACCTAATAGTATGTGGGGGAAAAGATGCTGTAAAGCTTTGAGGTGATTTTTGAAAATCTCATCAAAATTGCCAATTTTAGGAAAGCTTTGCAGTTTCTACTTTGGAGTAGAACTATATGGATACCAATTTTAGATTTGGGAGAATGTGTACTCTCCAAAAAAATATGGTTTTCTGGGTTGAGTGTACATTTTTATAACTTTACCCCACATAAAATTCAGTAAGTGTGTTGATTTTGCAATGGCTAAAATGATAGATTGTATAGGGTATCGTCACCTTGGGGCCCCTACATGCCACATACTTACGTAAACTTATGCACATTGGGCATCAAATTGTTCAGTGGAACCCTGGGGTACATAATTTGGGGGTTTTATCTTGATAACTAATAGTACGTGGGAGATGGGGATGCTGCAAAAATTGGAAATGTCATCAAAATTGGCAATTTTAGGAAAGCTTTGCAGCTTGGTACTTTGGAGTAGAAAGACATGGGTACCCATTTTAGATTTGGGGGAATATGTACTTTTCAAAAATATATAGTTTTTTGGGACGAGTGTACTTTTTTTTTTATAGCTTTACCCCCCATAAAATGCAGTAAATGTGTTGATTTTGCAGTACCTGAAATGACAGAACAAACAGGGGTATCTTCACCTTGGGGCCCCTACATGCCACATACAGAACTTAGGTAAACCTATGCACATTGGGCATCAAACTGTTCAGTGGACCCCTGGGGTACATAATTAGGATGTTTTTATCTTGGTACCTAATAGTATGTGGGAGAAAATATGCTGCAAAGTAAAAAAAAGACATAGGTACCCATTTTAGATTTGAAGGAATGTGTACTTTCCAAAAATATATGGTTTACTGTGATATACTTATTTTTGTGGCTTCACTCCCCCATAAAATACAGTAAATGTGTTGATTTTGCAGTAACCAAAATGACAGAAATGATACACCATATGGGGGGTATTTTCATCCTGGGGCCCCTACATGCCACATACTTAGGTAAACCTATGCACATTGCTTATCAAACCGTTTAGTGGACCCCTGGCATTCATATGTTGTTTTATCTTGGTACCTAATAATATGTAGGACATAAGAAGCTGCAGAGTGGAAGCTTTTAAACAATTTTTCAAAAATTTCAGAAATTTTTATACAAACTGGAACATTTACCAAAGCTTTTCAACTTGGTAATTTGGAGTAGAAAGACAGTTGTGCCTATTCTAGATTCACCAGAATCTGTTCTTTCCAAAAATGTATAGTTTTTTTTTACAGTAAATCTACTCTAAGTGGAATATTTGTCCTTGAAATCTAAAGTATGCAGATTTCTGCAGCAGTGTTTTGGAAATTAGCAGTGTACTGCTATGACTTTTTAACCCATACAAGTGACAAATCTCCATAAACCTATACATATTTGGTATTTGGCACATTCAAAAGACATTGAACTTTCCAAATCAGTTGTATTTTTGTGCATAAAACAATACTTGTTTCTGATATATGTGTGACATTTAGAAGCCGATATCTTGTTACAGAAGTGGAATTACACAAAAATTTTAGCATATTTTGAAAGCTTAGGTTGTCATGAAAAAAAGACAGGTGCTAGGTACAAGTTCCACTTTGACCAAATCGGCTGGCATATGTTGGTATGGTCTTAAAAGCTCTTGTGATAAAATGGTTGTAGCTTGAAGTGGGTGCAGTTTTAAAAAGGGGAGTGGTCAAATCTGGCTTTCATTATCAGCCCTCCACCATGTAGGGTAGAAAAACTCCAGCCCTCGGTACCACAGAACTTGGACAGCACATAGAGGAAATAACCTTCTCAGACCTGCTATACATGAGTGAGGAGGAGATAAATCTAGTGGAAATATCTCCCTTCAAACCCTTTACCAATTCACAATATATAAATATTATATATAACAATATAACTATATCTACAGGGAGTGCTGGTCCTTCAACTACTTTTCTATAGATCCAGATTAGTGCTTGTTCTTGTTGCTTCCTATGACGCATCTCTTAACATTCCTAGAATAGAGAAAGAGTTGTGCCTCGCTCTGTATGCCATGCTGTCTGTGTTAGGCTCTGCTGCATATAGGGGGTGGCACACAAGCTTCCCTATCTAGAACCCCATTTAGAATATGCAAGATGGGAAGGAAAAGAGCCAGCCCTGTATAAAATAACTACTTATGGCAGGTAGTAATTATAGGGCTGCATTCAACCCCATAGTGCTCCAGAACTGTGAAAGTGAGTGAAAAGTTGAGTTATATTTTTTTTTACATGAATACATACCTTTTGTTTGATGATAAAAAGCATTTTTGTAGTCAACGTTAATCTCTATTTTCAACTTTTTTTTTACTTCTTGTTTTTATACTTGTGTGTCTCTGCTATGCTGATATTTCACCCCTTGAATATCACTACTCTTTTTGCTTCCTCTTGTAATGTTGTCATCACTACCTCCTGTATACTTTTACCCAGTCTCCCTTTGTTACCTCATTTGTTTCAGCATCATCCTCCCATTTTCATTTTGCTCTGCCCCCTCCCTTTTTACATGCCCTACCCTTTGTACCTGCTATCCTTCTCCACCTACTGCTAGCTGCCAATCCCACAACTTATCCCGTGTACCTTTTCCTCTGCCTAGCTCGGCACAAAGATTATTCCTCCAGAACAATCATATTTCAGAGATAGGTCCGGGACTTTTCTCTCCCCTTACTTCTGTTCTCTGGCTTTTTTCCAACCACATCTCTATACTGCATCCTGGAGCCTTCAATGGACTGGAGAATTTGGAGGAGCTGGATCTGGGCAATAATCCCAAATTTCCCATACTGCAGTCGGACACCTTTGAAGGTCTCAAGTCTCTGCGCTCATTACACCTGTATCACTGCCATATAAACAGGCTGCCTTCTGGATTGTTTCGGGGCCTTTATTCCCTTCGGTACCTCTATCTACAGAACAACCGTCTAACAGTACTCCCGGTGAGAAATATAGTATGAGTTTTATTTAAAAATAAAAGTCATATATATGACCTTGCCTAAAATGTTTTAAATTATGTTTCTGTTAAATAAGGGTCATTCATGCCACTATTCATAAATTTATTGTATGACTTCAATCATGGTTTTGAAATATTTCCGTATTATTAGGTAAACATAGCTTCCAACTGTCCTTATTTTCACGGGACAGTCCATCTTTTGACAGCTCAACCCACAGTCCCAGATTCTTACTAAAAAGTCCCTTATTTCCCTTTGCTATCCTGCACTGAATGCTAAAAAAAGATACAAATTTAATTAAAAATTAGCTTTTGGCAGAGAGCCCAGAAAGTTAAACAAGCTTCACCTGCACCCCAAAACCCCCAGAAATGTGTTCAAACTTTAAATAACCTGGCAAATTTAGTCAAATGGGAGAGGTATTTAGAGGTTGCAAAAATGCTGCGATGTGCACGGCATTTCTTCTTGTCCCCCTTTCCATTTTCAAAATGTTGGGAGGTATGCGTAAAGCAGAAGAAAAGCTAGGCCTAGATTTGTGGCGAGGCCACAAAAGGCCTAGGGCTGTACAAATTTATGGGCGGCATGCTGCCATGCTGCACGTAAATTTTGCTCACATACAGAGCACTGGGGATGGGACAAGCAAAAAGCTTCAGGGTGTTCAGGAAAAGACTGAATTATAAACAAAAGCCCTACAAAGCATTAGCTTACAAATGCAGCCTAGATGTACATCAGCCTTATGTTGGCATGGATCTTTATGTGTTTTTGGGATAGTAATGTGAAACTTAGGTTATCCCCCAAGCACTAGCGATTGACCTCATTTTGGAGCTGCTGTCCTCATGTACATTTGTCCCCTGTAGGCAGCCCGTGTGTGGATAATGAGGGTATTAGACAGCTACCTTGTTCGGCACCTTCAGTATACAAATTGGCCAGTTAGGGAGTCACAAACAGCAGCACTTTCAATTTGCTGTAAAACCTGAAGTGCCTCCCTGACTGGCCAGTTTGTACACTGAAGTACTCCATGCCGGAGTTTATTTTACTCATTGTCTCCCGTAACACAATCCCTCCTCCGTCCCCCTCCTGCACAGAACAGTTTCAAATACAGAGGAAAAGGAAAGCAGCTGACAGCAGCAATGACCAACAGAAGCAGGCAGCTCTCCTCACTCTGCCCCCCCCCATACACAGTCCACATGCAGTGCTGGTACACTTAGAAAGTTTTCACTTATTGTCACCTCAGCTTCTTATAGACCTGTTGCTTGCCAGTTAGTTTCTGTCACTTAAAATATTTTATTTAGTCAAATGTGCATCGCAGTGGTAATATGGGTATTATACATTGCCACTGTGTCATTCTGCTAGGGGTTCTGGGGGTATTATACATGAAATTGCCACTGCATCACCCTGTTATGAGTTTTAGGGGTATTATACATGAAATTGCCACTGGGTCAGCCTACTATGGTTCTCGGTGTATTATACATGAAACTGCCCTTTGTCATCCTGTTATGAGTTCTGGGGTATTATACATGACACCACTCAAATGAAGTTGAAGATACTTAGGGGTAAATTTATTTCTTTTACATAAAAATACATTAAAGCCTTACGCGTTTCGTGCAAGTAATACCTAATTTCAGAGGTGGGGATATAATAAAAGATCTAATCAAGAAAGAAACTAAATGGATTTTTTTACATGGGTACAAGGCAACCTCATGGATTAAACTATGAATACGATGTATCATGTTATGTTTAATATCCAATGTATCCAACAGTAATTTATTTTACTATAATTTATTGCATTTACTTATCTACTTATCTTAGCTACTACACAGTCTTACTTTTCAACCAATAGGAATTTTTCCTTCAAGCATTACCAGTCAATTAAACACACTTTGGCTCTGATTGGTTAAGATTTTTTTAGGACATGATTGTTTGTTACTTCTTTAAATCCCTTTTGTTTTTTGTCTGAATTTAGCCTATTATTAAGTGCCCTTGGGTGGCAAGAAAAGCATTAGGCTTTTATGTATTTTTGTGTAAAAGAATAAACAATGGAATGCTTTTAATACACACTTAGGGACCTATTCACAAAAGGTTTCACACTTAACGCATAGTTTTATGCGTTAAAAAGTGAACGTTAACTAAGTAATGATTCATCAAAGTCATTTCATTACTACTCATATCGCATGCGCAAAAATCTCAATTATCACAAAGTGTATATATTTTAAGCGTTAAAAGCATAAAATGTTGCGATAATTACTGTAAAACTTAACACCTCCTAGGAGTGGGCGTTACTAAAAAAACATTGCGGTTTGTGAAGACAAGATGGAGTTTGCAGTCGGATTTTTGTTGGATTGTGAATCAAGTATGTGATCGCCCAAGAGTGATGCATCCTTTAGTTTTCAGGGAACCTGTCATTTTCAGAACAGTAGTTTTCAGAAAGTAACGGTTACGTGCGTAATAGTGCACATTATTATCGCATGCTATGAAATAATGCATAATTATATTGCATGCTTTAAAATATTGCTTAAAAATATGTCATCACAAGATAAATAACGACAATAAAATCGATTATTAATTCAGACAAGTGGTCTTTTTGTGAATCGATCATTAATTCTCAAAATATAAGAAGTGATAATATTTTTAACGCATGCTAAAAATAACTCTTGTTTTTTCGACCTTTTGTGAATCGGCCCCTTAGTATGTTCAACTTCATTTGAGTGGTGATCCGGATTTGTGCCAGACGCTTTTTCCAAAATGTTTGCATCGACTCCCTAAGATGAAGGTCTGGGGCTTGTGCACCTGGACCCACTGAATGTAAGGGTAAGCTTCCACCTCAAGTTATTACAAGATTCTTGACTCAGAATATTTGATATTATACATGATACTGCCACTATGTCATCCTGTTCTGAGGATAATATACATGAAATTACCACTGTGCTCATTTATATATTTACTAAGGGTATATCTGTAAAATGGTGAGTAGCTTTTTGGGGGCGTCTCACAAAGTGTGCGTGGTCTAAAAAGTTTACTGAAAATTTGAAAATCTGGTCACCTTACCGTAAGCTCCTCTTCTCCACCATGTTTATGTAAATGTATGAAAATGTATATAATTTTTCATAAAATTTTTAGCAAATAAATGAAATGTATACAATTCAATTCTTGTTCTCTGAAATAACCACCCTATGTTTCTTTCTTTAGGATGGCTTATTTCGTGACCTCTTCAACCTAACCCAACTCTTTCTCTATGGAAATCTCTTGCAGTCTCTCCCAGCTGAGTCATTTTTTGGTCTTTCTAACTTGGATCGTCTTCTGCTTCATAGTAACCAGCTTGCAGTTGTCTCACCTGGGGCATTTAGAGGTTTAAAGAGCCTCACCATGCTTTACCTTTTCAATAATAGCTTGCCTACTCTTCCAGGTGACTGCTTGCAACCATTAACATCCCTACAATTTTTACGACTGAATGAAAACCCATGGCACTGCGACTGCAGTTGCCGCTCATTGTGGCGGTGGTTTCATTCCACCCCAGGTGTCTCCAGTTCCCCTGTGACCTGCAATTCTCCTCCACCCCTAAAAGGCAGAGACCTGCGCTTTCTCGTAGAGAGAGACCTACGATTTTGCACCTCTAATATCTCACCTCGTAATGGAAACCTGTCAGATCTTGCTTTTCCACACAAACCATCTTCTTTTTACATTCAAGGTGACCCAGGAGCTGTTTTGGAGGCCGGAGAGTGGGAAAACACAATTGAGGAGGGTGGAGGAAGTGGTCAGAGTGCAAGTATTTTGACTGAAAAACAGTATCTATATATATCATTCCTGCTTGTTTTGCTAAGCTGGGAAGTAAATAGATATATTTGATCATATAAAGCTGAATCTGTTTGCCTATCCCTATGTTACTATGGTACTAGAATGCTACATAAATAAATTATAGCTCTGTATATATATAATTATGTGTTTGTAATGTGACCTTTTTGTGGAGGGGAAAGGGGCAATGATAAGGATGGAAAAAAATAAAGCTTTTTATATATAAATGGCTATATGCCTCAATGGCCATAAAATATCACAAAAAGTGTAAATAGAAGTAATATTAATTAGGAACTAGAACTCACTGTCTTTATTGTTACTTGGCTGTAGCAAGCAATGCCAGGCAGCAGCTGCAAGGGCAAACAAGGTTTTGAGCTGTATTAAAAGGGGTATAGATTCACGTGACGAGGGGGTTGTTCTTCCCCTTTACAGAGCACTGGTAAGGCCCCATCTAGAATATGCTGTTCCGTTTTGGTCTCCAGTGCTCAAATGGGACATTATTGAGTTAGAATGGGTCCAGAGAAGGGCAGCTAAGCTGGTAAAGGGTATGGAAAGTCTCAGTTATGAAGAAAGACTGGCCAAGTTGGGTCTGTTTACACTGGAAAAGAGGCACTTAAGATGCGACATGATAACTATGTATAAATATATAAGGGGATCATATAATAACCTTTCTAATGCTTTATTTACCAGTAGGTCCTTCCAACGGACACAAGGGCACCCACCCCGTTTAGAAGAAGGGAGGTTCCATTTAAATATTCAGAAAGGATTTTTTTACTGTGAGAGCTGTGAAGTTGTGGAATTCCCTCCCCGAATCAGTTGTGTTGGCTGATACATTATATAACTTTAAGAAGGGGCTGGATGGATTCTTAGCAAGTGAGGGAATACAGGGTTAACAGGAGATAGCTCTTAGTACTAGTTGATCCAGGGACTGGTCCAATTGCCATCTTGGAGTCAGGAAGGAATTTTTTCCCCTCTGCAGCAATTTAGAGAGGCTTCAGATGGGGTTTTTTGCCTTCCTCTGGATCAACTAGTAGTTAGGCAGGTTATATATAGACATTATGGTTGAACTTGATGGACGTATGTCTTTTTTCAACCCAACTTACTATGTTTTCAGATATGATAATGGTACATATAGCAATTCCAGGTGTTGTGCTGTCCAGGAAATTAATGGTACAAGCTATATGCAATGCCTAGAATAGCTTTAAACTTGCAAATTTTTCAACATGCAATTGCACCTGCTATTCTAACAGTCCACAGATTAAATCAAACTGGGTGTTTGTTGCCACTGAAGGAGCTAATAATATCCCAGGCAACAGATACCTGGAATTACTACAATGCTATTGAATCATTACTGTTCTAAATGTATTTGCTTATGGAGTAAATGTATGAGCATTGAGGACCACCCTATGTTGCTTAGCTGAAAAGTATAGAGTTTAATAGGAATGAATAGGCAAGTCTTTAAAAATTACAAGACAGATGACCAGAAACTGCATTTAAAAAATACAAATACTATAACAAGTGTTGTAAAACAACAATCTGGAAGCAGGGTCGGACTGGGCCAGCGGGACACATGGAAAAAACCCAGTGGGCGCTGGTGCTCCACAGGGGCCACAAATTCCTGTCCCTAGGGAGGAATGGGGGCTGAAGCAGGTGCAACACACATCCTGTATTTAGAGAGACATTATTATGTTAGAGTTGGTTATTTTGAAAGAGTTAGCTTGCTTGGGAGGAACCTCTCTAAATGCTGCTTTATTGTGTTTTACAGAATAGGAATGTTTTTAATTAATTGCTATGATGCTGAAGAATAAAATGTATCTTTTAGATTTTGTATTTACATTATTTTGGAGTGAAACTTCCAAGTTTTAACCTTGTGGTTTATGGTTTCAGTGTTTGTTTGGCTCTATATGTAGAGAAGGTGAACACCATGTGGATTGATCTTGGAACTTAAGAAGGTTACACACGGTTCACTTCTTCATGCATGGAAAAAGCATATTTTCTTGTAGAAATCCTCTAGCTGTTTGGGTATTTCTCTAACTGTGTTGTGTCTTGATGTCTGCCTGCTAAACCTGCCAGTAACAGAAAGTGTTTGACTCCAGGTCGGAATGCATACATACATACAAAACCGAATTGTGAGGATTTGCATTTAGAAAAGCGTGCATTCAGACCTGCAGTCAAATGCTTTTTATTACCAGTAGGTATAAAAGGCAGACAGGGAGACACAACACAGTTAGAAAAGCACCACATCAGACCTGGGGATAAACAAAACTTATTAACGGCAGGTTTAATTATGTACAGTACTACCATAACATTTGGCCCACAAGCTTTCTAAACACCAATGATCATTAACTACACACTACTGCTATCTCTGTTTTTTGAACAAGGGAGGGTAGGGGTTCAGGACACAAAAAGCAACATCACAGAAAGAGAAAAGTGAGTGAGAACACTGATGAAAAATGAATGTAACGCAAGAGTATACTAAAAGATGATTAAAATTTAAGTTAGAAAGAGAGTTAAGGAGAATGGTGTGAAAACAGGGGCCTCAAAGTGTACTGGCTGTCAATCAATAGTATGACTGTTTCCTGTGTGAAAATGAAGAGACATTCCTAATTTTAGCCTAGAAGCTGAAGAAAAAGTCATCAGTTATTACATATTGATCTTTTTCAGAGGTGATTTTAAAATATAAGGGGAAATATAATATTAAAAGATAAGTATGACACTAAACACAGATGTAAATACTGTATACTAATATTTGCAACTAAGCTACAGCAGGTAGCAAGAAAAATCCCATAGGAATGAATAGAAGCATTCTGGATATATTCCAACATTCGGAATCCTTTTACAAAGGGAAATGGAACTTGACCACTTTATTATTTATTTTGTATAAAGACACAAAGGCAATTGGCTTCTCGCTGCTCAGAGCTCATTAGTGATCAGTTTAGATCAACCAATATTAACCTACCCAGACTTCATACAAATGTATAACTTTCATACCAGGATAAAGGTAACAGGCTCCTTGGACATGGTGAAGGCCTTTGATTCTACTGAGAACTTTGGAATGTCCTTTGCTGCTTTGGTCTAGGGCAGTGATTTATCACCTGGATCAAACTCTTGTACCAATCCCCAACAGCCAGGCTAAGAGTAAATGGCACGCTATCCAAACTGTATCAACTAAAAAGGGGCACATAGCAAGGTTGTCCTCTCTCTCCAACTCTGCCATGGTAAATGAGCCTCTGGCAATATAGATAAGAGAGTAGATATATTATACTTACTATTCGTCCCCGTACCATGGGGACAGGCCCCATTTCAAGACCTCCTGCTCCGTTAAAAATTTCCCCATGGACTGTCCCCGGCAGCTGAAATAAAGTTTAAAATTCCCTGTGTACTGACAGGCAGCACCCAGTCTGGAAACAAACCCTGTCAAGTAATGTGCTTTATCATTGGCTACAAGTGGGAATCAAATGTAGCCAATCACCGCTTCAGAAAACCATCCCCCTATCTGTGATGCGGCACTCGCTCCTGCTTCTTGGTAGGTAAGGCAGCGATCTGGTATTCTGATACCTAGCTCTGGTATTCGTCTCTCAGCCTAAGAGAATTGTGATGGATAGCTCTTCTTGCTCGCTCCTTCAGTTTCAAACTTCTAGGCCCGAAAGTTTAAAACAGAACATGATGGCCTGGCTGTAGTGCAGAGCTGTTATGTCATCTTATGATCTTTTATCAGTAAAGTAAAAGCAGCAGCAGCATAGAGCAGGGAGCACTAAGGGAAGGGAGTCTGAGTGTTTGTTTGAGCAGGATCATTTCACTGTGTACCTCCAGCCTGCAGCTGCTTTTGTTGTACACTTTTTTTTCTTACTAAATGAAACAGCCACTGTTTTATTCTGCTATGAGTTCTGGAGGTATTATACATGGAATAGCCACTATCAGAATAGCACTCATAAATAATCAAAGTCCGGCTTGAGACTCCACCAGTTACATAGAAGTAGGAGAAACAATAGGTTACCTGAAAGCCTACACACCAATATTACAACTAAACACATTTGTTGGTTCAAGAATAACATTTTAAATGTTAGAGTGAATTATTTGCTATGTAAAAAAGTGTAATTCAGAAATAAAAACTACACCATAAAAATCAAGACAGAATTCCTTCAATAAAACAACATCTGGATAATTAAAATTATACATAGTAACATAGTAAGTTAGGTTGAAAAAAGACATACGTCCATCATGTTCTACTATAATGCCTATATATAACCTGCCGAACTGCTAGGTGATCCAGAGGAAGGCAAAAAACCTGAGGCCTCTCTAGTTTGCCGCAAAAGGGAAAAAATTCCTTCTTGACTCCAACATGGCAATTGGACCAGTCCCTGGATCAACTTGTACTAAGAGCTATCTCCCATAACCCTGTATTCCCTCACTTGCTAAAAAGCCTTCCAGCCCCTTCTTAAAGCTATATAATGTATCAGCCAGTACGAATGATTCGGAGAGGGAATGCCACAACTTCACAGCTCTCACAGTAAAAAATCCTTTCCAAATATTAAAAACGAAAAACTCCCTTCTAAACGGAGTGGGTGCCCTTATGTCAGTTGGAAGGACCTACTGGTAAATAAAGCATTAGAGAGGTTATTATATGATCCCCTTATATATTTATACATAGTCATCATGTCACCTCTTAAGCGCCTCTTCTCCAGCGTAAACAGACCCAACTTGGCCAGTCTTTCTTCATAACGGAGACATTGCATACCCTTTAGCAGCTTAGTTGCCCTTCTCTGGACCCTCTCTAATTCAATAATGTCCCGTTTGAGCACTGAAGACCAAAACTGAACAGCATATAATAGATGGGACCGGCACTCTTACCGCACCCTCCTCCCGTGAATCTATGCCCCTTTTAATACAGCTCAAAACCTTGTTAGCCCTAGAAGCTGCTGCCTGGCATTGCTTGCTACAGCCAAGTTTATTATATACAAGGACTCCAAGGTCCTTCTCCATTATGGATTTGCCTAGTGCAGTTCCATTAGGGGTATTGGAGTGGCTTGCATATTTTTACATCCCAGGTGCATGACCGTACATTTATCCACATTAAATCTCATCTGCCACTTAGCTTCCCAGATTGCCAGTTTTTCAAGATCTTTCTGCAAGGATGCCCCATCCTGGATAGAACGGACTGGTCTGCAGAGTTTTGTATCATCTGCAAACACTGACACATTCCTTATAATACCCTCCCCTAAGTCATTTCAGAACAAGTTAAACAAAAGTAGACCCAGTACAGAACCCTGAGGGACCCCACGGAGAACCTTACTCCAAGTAGAGAATGTACCATTAACAACCACCCTCTGTACCCAATTATGTAGCCAGTTTTCTATCCATGTGCAAACGACTTCACTAAGACCAATAGACCTTAGTTTAGAAAGCAGTTGTTTGTGGGAAACAGTATCAAATGCTTTGGCAAAATCCAAATAAATCACATTTACTACATCCCCAATCTAACCCCCTGCTAACCTCATCATAAAAAGCAATTAAATTGGTCTGACATGACCTGTCTTTCATAAAGCCATAATTACAACTTGACCTAGTTGTAAAGCTTTTTCTATTTGTGAAAGTAACTAGGCCTCACTTATACTGTGAGGTTTGTACTATGAATTTTCTAAGTAATCTTTAGTCTAGCACAAATCTCCCAGTGCTATGCTTGACAATTTCTTTAGTACTTGGTTTTACATATAACAAACTACTTTAGCTGTATAAATTCCTCTGTGGTCCGTATAAAGGATATAGTAATCTAAATTTACAGCCCAGTCTTATTATTAGCAGTTATAGCTTACATTTTCTGTACATTCAATTAACACTACCTCTCTAATTTTGCCACAAAGCTCCATTCATTTGCAAGCATATAAACCAATTTGTCTGATTTTTACATTAGTATAATATTGAATATATCTTATTTGAATTTTAATTAAGAAAGAATAAGGAGAGACATTAAAAAGAGAAAGTAGTGAAAAGTAGTGGGAAAGAGAGTGTAGAGAAAGAAATTTGATGGTAATTGGTATTCCTGTCTCAGAGATATGAATTACAATAACAGATAAAACTCTTCATGAAGGGTATTTGGCCATATATAAAGAATGCACTTTATGTTGGTTCAGCCAGCCACCGATCCCAATACTTTTGCTAACTTGGCTCAGCATCCTCATGTCACATGAAGTCAAGTTTTGGCTTGGAAGAGTATCAATATTCAGATATATCCAGAAACCTAAAGTAGGTGGATTTCAAGGTCAACAAAATAGCTTTTTTAGCAAAATGTAGAGAAAGGCACAGTCTGTCACTGGAGGACAAGGAAAGACCAGTGTGTCCCAGCAGGCAAAATGCAGGTGTCCGAATATTTGGCAATCCCAGAGGTGTCGATGTAGGTGAGTATTTTAGTCCAAAATTGCAAAATCTTAGGGCACTCCCAATACAAAATATATCTTAGGGTTTCCATTGGCCACAGAGGTGTAAAAAGGTGTGGGAGATTTTGGTTTCTGAGTTAACTTGTCTGAGTTAGGGCCGTAGCTACTATTATATAGATTTATTTGAACAGGATTTATTAACAGTTAGAAGTCCTCGCAAGATATCATCATTCACCCCCCCCCCCCCCCAACGCCTCTCCCATGTTCATTCCCTTATAATCAAAATCCCCAATAACCACAACCTGCCTCCTTCTCATTACTTCTAAAGGGGCTTGTCTCCCAACTTGTAGAAAGATCAGCCCATCTAGAACTGGTATTCCTATGTTTACTCATGATCAGTCTCCCTTTTTTCCTATTTCTCACAATAGGGTTTATATTACCCCACTGACTGCCTCATATATAATGCTCCTGAAACAGAGTAAATGCTACACATATGCATACTACATTCTTTTTCACTTTGCCTCAGCAAAGCTAATTTAAGGCTAAATAAGACATGGATCTTAACAAGCAACACTGCAGCAAATATAAGTAAGTTTTCAAAGGGTAGTTTAACTTGCAGGCCAGTGGGTCAAATAGTCCAGTGTCTTCTTAGGTTTCCTCCCACATGCCAAAAAAAAACAAAAAAACATGCAAGATAATTACATCTTTGTTTGCAAGCTGCCCTGAGGCTGAGAATATAGGCATCCATGGGAAGAGGTGGATGTCACATGATACGGTGATTGAGAGAGAGACTGTGTTAGAGAATGGTTGTGTTTCATTGTGCTAAATTTGCCTTTTCCCAATGCAAATGCTTTGGTAGCTACAATATGTGGTTGAATTACAAAGCATTTTCAATATGTCACCAGCAATTCTCACAAGAATGTGTCACTGCATCATTAAGTGGAGTATGGTACCTCATCAGTTGTGGTATTATGTTTAAGTAATTACGCTAACATAGTGATGCAATGCATCAAGGTGAGCAAGAGGTTTCTCAGTTGAAACGGAGTATGGGAAACTTAAAAGAAAAAATCTATGTGAAATCAGCTGAGTCTGCCAGTGTTTGTGCATTGGCGTAACAACGCCATTGAGTTTAAATATTGCTTTTTAGCACATTAAAATAAAACATTAATGTTGAACTGGCGAGTTTAATAATTCTATTATAATATTCATTTATCACTGTATATTTATTCCTTGGGGTCTGGGTGCACGATGTTAATCATCGAGAAAGTAATATTTTTTTTGCAAGTATCCCTTCATCTAAAATGCATAAGCATAGAAACTAAAATCCTCATAAATTTTGTATGTCCATTACACAATCTGCAACAATGCAAGTCCTAGCTTGTATGATGTCAACCAGAGTAGATATTATTTACTGCTTCTACATAGTTACTGGGTACAGTTTTTTGCCTTCATCAAGTTGGTAATGAACAGACATGTAAACCAGTTTAATACAGTGGGTTTTAAGTCAGATTTGGAGACAAAAAATGTCCTAATATTCCATCCACAATTCTATCTTCAGTATACCTGTCTACTTAAGCTTTATGATAGTTGGTCGATAAAACAAAAAGTAAAGGAACAAAAAATGACAATGAAGAACATGTGAGAATACCATCACTAGAATTCATAGACAGAAGAAACCCCACACTGTCTTTGTTTGACAAGCTTTCACTTTGTAGATACAGCATGTTGTGCAGGTCCTAAAAGTGGTGATGATTTTTGGTTTCTCTCAGAAGACAGCTGTTTCAGTCGTTCTGTGTAGAATCCATTAAAGTCCAGCCTATGGGGAGTAAAATTTAAATTGTGAATATTTTGAGATACAGTGCAATCAAAAAATAAAATTAAAGTACAAGTGTACAAGGGACAATTTGTGCACGCTGGCACCCTTAATTTTAGGTAGATGTGCCCCATCACTGTCACTAGGTTGTGACCACAAATACAAAAAAATCCTCTGTACACATCCATTATCTATAAAGGGGATTTGTTTCACTCACTGTTAAATCCTTTTCTCATAGTCCCATCATGGCAGCACAGGGCACCCTTGGTTAATACCATCTTCTGTCTAGGAGGTAGGATGGATACTAAAGAATCAGGAGGAGTCTGCTGAGACTCCCCTTCCTGGTATTAACCCCTCCCCTATCAGTTTCCATTAGCACAGCAATCTGATAAGCTGTGAGAAGTACAGTAGTAAGGTAGTCCATAGAGGGCTGGGAACTCCGTGTGATGATATGGCAACTAGGAACGGCATGTCTATGAAGATTTTCATTCATCCAGGTCATGGTATATCTAGTATAAATAAATTTAAAGCAACTGGACTTGTTTGCTAATCATTGAAGATGTTTCACTACTCACCGGAGCAGCTTCTTCAGTTCAACTGACTGGTATGGGAAGTCCTCAGCATATATACTCTTCCACTAATCCAATCACAATGGCACTTTGTAACTCTTCAGAAAGGTGACATCTGAAACTCACAGAGATGTGAATGCTGTGGAGTTACTTTGAAAGGATTACCAAAGTATCATGCAACTCTTCAAAGCAGGTGTTAGAGTTGCATGAATGGATGTGTGAAGAGTTCTGAAACTGCTGGGGTACAGATGTTAGAACAGCATTGTATGTAGCAGACAGATGGTGTCGAAGTCCCCCGCCTCTGTTTAGGGATGGCTTCTCCACTTTGACATGAATGGCCTCTTTTACACCTCTTTCAAACCAGCGGTCTTCTTTGTCCAAAATTTGGAAGTTGCTATTTTCAAAGGAGTGTCCCTTGTCTTTTAGGTGTAGAAATACAGCAGAGTCCTGGCCTGTAGTTATCGCCCTCCTATGCTGAGCCATTCTCTTGGAGAGCAGTTGCTTTGTCTCACCAATGTAAAGGTCTGTGCACTCCTCGCTACACTGGACACATGTATACCTACCACAGAGGCTATTGAGACTGTAAGAAATCGACTGCAGAAATATAACACCCTTCTGGCAGGGCCAGAAGGGTGTTATGACTACTGCTGTTGTCTGAAACAGCTGAAGTCTCCTCAATTGCCATGGCTTGGGGGTCTCGGTATCTGGAGTAGTACTGTGGTACTTGGTAGTTGAACTTTGTTGCCATGAGGTCTACTTGTGGAATGCCCTATTGGGCTGTAAGTTGATGGAATACTTCCTTATTTAGAGACCATTCCCCAGGGTCTAATGTATTTCGGCTTAGGAAGTCTGCCTCGTTGTTCAGTTGTCCTGGCAATCATTGCCCAAGAGAGGATCTTCGAGACTTCTCTCCATGCCATTTTGCTGTATGTGACGCCCTGGTGATTGATATATGCAAAAGCAGTTTTGTTGTCTGGCTTGATTTTTACCGGCTGGCCCCTTAAGAATACTTTCCAGTGTTTTAGTGTGAGTGCTACGGCTCTGAGCTCTAGAATGTTGATGTGAAGTTTGGTTTCCTGAGTTGACCATAGTCCTTGTACGTTCCTGTGAGCATATACACCTCCCCATCCAGAGAGGCTGGTGCCTGTGGTCACGATGTGCCAGGTCTGGATGGAACAGAGCTTTCTGTTCCTTGCACCACCACCGCAGAGAATCTCTTGAGTCCTGTGACAGAGTGATGGAGGTTTCAAGATTGTGATGGACTTGATGCCCTTTTCTTATGAACTCTAATTGCTGAGTCCTCATATGAAATTGAGCAAAGGACACTGTCTCTATAGAAGAGGTCATCAATCCTAGAAGTCTCATGCAGCTTCTGACTCTTATTCTTGGCTGATTTGCTGACTCTTTCGCTGCGGTCATTAGGTTGATTCGTTTTTCTGCTGTTAGGAACACTGTGTTGGAAGGAATCAAACTGTACTTGATTTGGATGGATGCTCCTCTAGTACTTGTATGCATCGCTGTGTGTCTGTCATGGAGGCAGATAGGCCAAATATTGACCAAAATATTGTCTAGGTAGGGTATTATGCAGAGGTATTGTTGTCTCATATGTGCTACTAGTGCTTCCATCATATTTGTGAATACCCAGGGGACTGTTGCTAGTCCGAATGGTAGTGCTTGGAATTGGTAGTGTTGTTCTCCAATAGCGAATCTGAGATACTGTTGGTGGTTTACGTGGATTGGGACGTGAAGGTACGCGTCCTTCAGGTGGAATATGGAAGTGAAAAAATCTCCTCTTTCCACATTTGAGATGACTGATCTCAGAGACTCCATTTTGAAGGAATGAACTTGGAGATATGTGTTGAGTCTCTTGAGATCCAGTACCAGGCACAAGGATCCATCCTTCTAGGGGATTAGGAAGAGGTTTAAGAACACCTGTGTTGGATTGAAGCAACTGTCTCACTGTGCCCATTAATGCTTCTCTTCTTGTGGCAGATGCTGGGATCTTTGAAAGTAGGAAGCACATTGGGAATGTATTCTGAAACTGTAGGCTGTAGCCTTCCAAGACGATGTTGTGGATCCATGTATCCGAGGTATGATGTAGCCAGGTCCCCCGGAAGTTCAGTAGGCATCTGCCGACAGCCTCCTCTGTTCCGAAAGGGGCTGAGGTTTCATTGATCCTGTTTGTCTTGAGAGCCCTTGGTAGGTTTGAATTGTAGGAATGTTGTGTTGTGTTGATCACCTTTCGAACTTTCAACTTTGTTTGTGTATATGATGTCCTGGGTTTCTTATCCTGAGGGAGAAAGTTACTTTTTCCTAAGATCTTATTGATCAGTGAATCTAACTCAGTTCCAAAGAGGGAGGTACCCAAGAATGGGAGTGCAAAGAGATTCTTTTTGGAAGCTTGGTCAGCACTCCATGTTTTTAAACATAGAGCGTATCTGGCACTTACGGAGAGGGTCGATGCTTTGGCTACTAATTGGAGCATGTCCATGGAGGCATCACACAGAAAGTGTACTGCATTTAAGATTTTTTGAGATCAGCTCTCTGTTAGGCTCTGTTTGTAAGGGGGTGGCTAAGGCCTCTTCCAACTACAGTACCATGGTCCGAGCTACGCATGCTGATGCTATGGTAGGTTTGAAGGCCGTTGCCACGGTAGAGAATATGTTCTACAGTAGATTTTCTGCTTTGTGATCCATGGGGTCTTTAAATGACATGCCATCCTCAAGGAGTATTGTGGTGCACTTTGCACCTTCCAGGGCATCCAGCTTAGGGATTCTCATGTACCGGGAAATTCTTTTGTTTCTTTAGTGTGGTACCGAAAAACCAGTGTTTTGGTTTCCTTGTGTTCTTCCTGGATACCTAAAGTCTGGAACATATCTGAGAGTAATGCCTGTACCTCCTCTGTTTGAGATTTTTGTGTGGTCTCTGACACTTGTGGGGGTGCTTCTGAGTCCTCCCAGTCACTTTTGTCCTCTGATAAGGCTGCTTCATCCTCTCCTGAGGAAGGATCAATGTCCTCCTCCTAGGGATGTTGCTTTTGAGGTAGAAGGAGCCTGTTGTACTTGCAGATTTGCAAGTTTTTCTATGGAGGCGAACATGGTCAGCAGGGATGCCTGAAAGGGCTGGAACCATTCAGGTATCTGTAAAAATGTTGGCTCTTTGGCCTGTTTAGTGTCATTCTTGCCCTTCTTGGCATTCTGCACTGGTTGTTTGGCCCTGGGTCTTTTGCTTGGTTGTTAGAACCAAGTTTTGCTGTGAATTTGGCTCTTGTTTCTGACTTTGCAGTTATGTGGATGGGTCTGATGTCATGTTAGGCATTTGAGTAATAAGAAGAGATAAGAGAGAAAATGCGCAAAAGGGATAGTATGAAGAGAAGAAGCAAACTGAGCGTTAAGCCGTCTGTCAAGACTGCTGTGCTCTGAACTAACTTGCCTTCCCGAGTTATGTGGTACCCTAGGCTTGCCCCAGCTACTCTGAGTCTGCCGTTTTGTTCTGTAGATGCGGCTCTGTATTAGTGGCACTGTAACTTCCTGTGCTGAGTGGAACTTTAAGCACCGTACTTTATTGATTTCCCTCCGGGCTGCCGAACTTGCATGATTGCAGCGGAGATTTTCTTTTTTTTATAAGGTCCCCCAGGTAGCGTAGCTGCGTGCCTGAAGGGGGTTGATTCGGCTTCCCTGGATCTGTCGGCAGCGTTGGGGGGCATGCCTATGAATGGGTTTAAAGCAGCGCTATAGCATGCCTATCCCCATGGACAGGGTATTGGTAAAAACATCCACTACAAGTGTAATAGGGATTTACTTCAGTAAAACTTAATGGCAAAGATATATGGGTACATGTTTCTCACTGTAAAAAGGCAAACATACCTGATAATCATGTTCTACTACTACTTGTACTAATCCTGAGTCTGATAGACCTTACTAACAAGTAAAAGTCACTTTTATGAAGAACCAAAACTTTAGATCACATTGATGAAAAGGATAGCTGAAGAGGCTAATCAAACAAAATGCTGGGTTTGTGGCATAAGACCAACAAACTCAAAAGGACTACCTATGATAGCTTTCCAGATTTCTGTGGATACACCAAAAACTGATAATATAACTGTTATAAGAAGCAGTTAAAAGTATTGGAGATAATTGAAAATTAATGATTGGTCTTAGCATACTCCTACAGGCCCAACAACAAGCAAGTAAACACATGAATTACCCTTCAGAAGAAGGATTAAATAAAACCAATAGTAATTTTAAACAATCAGGTTTATTAACAAAATAAATTTATTTCATTTACTGAATCTAAGATCGAATGATCTATGGTGCAGGAATTGAAAGAAACGCGTCTGGATCTATGTTTAATGATGGCCTAATAACTTTTATGTCTCCATACTACTTTGTATGTAGACATAGTAAATGGGCCTATGCTTGGTTACCTGAGAATAGCTAAGGCTTCTTGTACTATTGCTACTCTAGCTCCAGCTATGGCTATTGTAGATGAAAATTATTTAACAGCAAATAAATTCCTGTTGCCCATTACAATTTATACAATTATTTACTGTTGCAGACTATGCATTGGCATGGTTTCCTTCTTATAGGTGCATTGGTGTTACTTTGGATAGGTAGAACTTGATGGTCTTTTTCAACCTGACCTCTAGATACAGACGCTCAAATTCATTTTTCTCCCTCCTCACTTCCCTTATGAAGGTCAAAGAGTTGTCTACTGTGCGGAGTGATTTTAATTGGAGCAGGAAGTGCATGGTCTATGGCTTTTTCTATTGCTCTGCTCTTTGCACTCTAGCACCATCTAGGGGCAGGATTTAACACTCAAATATGGTGTCTGGACATGGCAAGCCAAAAGGTAAAAACTTGCTTTCTGCATCTGTGTATATACAACACATTGTACATACAAATTGACCAAAATAAATGAAAAACAGGACTAGACCAAGAGATGCACATATTTGGCACACCTTGCACCAGACAAGCTAAACTATACATCATGCATCTCTATCCATACTGGCTGAACTAATACAATAACACCAGTATTCTTCATTTCTTTTAAATTGCCATACACTAACATAAGTAGAAGCCAAGGATTTGGCTACAAGCAAACTTTACAACTCTGAATTTCTACTGCTACCATATGACACAAAATGCTGCATTTATTGCTGTAAAATTAGGTATAAAGTTTTTGTTTTCAGTACGTGTATACGCTTACCTGTATATTATGTTTATCATGCTATGCTCACAATCACTCGTGCTATACATGCTCAATTTGTCCAACAGGTCCATGAGATGGGCTGAGAAATTGATGTCAAAGTTGTTTATAGTAGATTCAAATCCAAATGAAGAAGGGAATGCATCAATGTGTTCTTCAAAGTACTATGAGAATAAAATTAGCATTAGTGGAAGATTAATCTCTGATTTTCTGGTTTTCTCTGTTCCTTACCTTTGAGGTGAGCTTCTTTTTCAAGGCTTCTTCTGTTCTTTCACATTGTGTAGGGGGACCCATCATAGTTCCATGTTCCAAAGTAAGATTTTCCATTTCTGTCTGTACCTGCATGCTCTGTGTAAATCTCTAAGGTGGTAAAAAAAAAAAAAATGTCACCGGAACTTATTAAAATATATGCCCAATTTCCCTCATGCTGCCCTGATATCTATTTAATTTTATAAACCAGCCAGACATTTTTTATCTTTGGTTATATAAGTGGGTACACAACAGAAATAATAAATAAGTATGACTAACACAGATATAAACTGTAAATAGGCATGAAATCTCTAAAAAAAATGATATGGAAATGAAATGTGTTTACTGATTCACAAAAATCTTAGCTGGTAAAATGGACACAATTCTGGCTTGCGAACTATCTGCAAAGCATTTGAATGTTCTCCCCATGTCTGTGGGGTACTATGCTTTCCTTCTCACACTCCAGGAACATACAGGCAGGTTAACTGACTACTAAATAACATTTCCCCACTGTGCTATATAAATACTAGGAAATAAATAATGACTGGGATGTACATATAGACAGCTATTTTTTGTTTCAGAGGGATAGGGGAAATAGAAACTGATGAACATAAAGGAAAAAGTTGTAGAAAATAATGATGTGTTGAACTTTTCATAATGGGTAAGGATATAGGCAAGTTACTTGTAAGTTGCAAACAGTAAAGGATGCTATAGTTTGAGGAAAGTCATAACAATGAAGGATTTTTTATTTACCAGCAACACTAATGGGAACAAGTTAATAAATGTGATGCATGAAAATGTTATGTCACAGATTGTCGAGGACCTGACCAGAAATTATGCTATAATGGATAAAGTGATTTATAACAACCCAGAGCAAATTACAAATTTATTAGTACTTAAACACTTAGGTAATAGCAACCATAATATCAAAAGTATGGGATCTGTTATCCAGAAAGCCTTCATATTAATCAAATAATTCAAGTTTTTAAAAATAATTTGCTTTTTATACTCTGTAATAATAGAACAGCACATTGTACTTTATCCCAACCAAGTTATAATTAGTTCTTTGGCTTCAATTAATGTTTAAATTATTTTTTAGTAGACTTGAGGTATGCAATGCAAATTACAGAAAGATCCCTTATCTGGAAAACCCCAGGTTCAGAATATTCTTGATAACAGGTCCCATACATGTATATCATTTAATCCTTGTTGTAAAAAAACATACATAGATTGGGTCAACAAAGATGAGAACATTTCAGAACAGCAAACTTTAGCACCTTAAACCTATTATTATAACATACATATTGGGACATGATGTTTTCATCTTAAACACAAAAAAAATGGCTGACATTTCAAGTGATATCAAACCATTACTGTTTTAAATATATCCCCTAAGAAAAATATAAGAACTACCCTATTTGGAAAACCAGATGAATGAAGAAAAAGTAATTTCTATGTATTCTTTTAAGACGTATAAATTCTGCAAGTGTTGTAAGACATCAGTCAAGAAGCAGGGGTTTTATAAGCCCCTGGCCAAACTGAGGTGGCTTTTCCTTTGCCACCCCTGCAGTTACCTTCAGGAGCTCTGAGGAAGGTAACGCAGGGGGAAGGGTGTTGGATCACTAACGCAGAGAGCCGTAATTCCAGCTCCTAAAGTTCCAGGAGTAGCTTTTTGTCACCCCTGTTAACTTGTGGGGCACTGCTGCCTGAGTAAAGTTTCTCAACTTACCTCATGGTAGCTGTGCTCCTATCAAAAAGGCCAAGATAGTAAGTAAGAAACAAATTGCTTCTTAAAGTCTATTGCCAAAATGTTTTTAGGTATATAGACTGAAATAAGAAGGTTGAGATGGAAATATTTTTGTTAAAGGACAAGTCAACCCCCAAAATATATTTTTGCCTAATAAAAGAAAACATAATTCTAAGCAACTTTTCAATATAACAACTTATTAAAAAATATTAGTGCTTTAAAAGTTGTTTGAAAATGTAATTGCTATAGAAAACAGCATTTGCTGAACTCCTGGTTCTTACTTTTAAAACAATGTTGCAAGTGCCAGGCTCCTCCAGCAGGACAGGTCTGTAAAATCTGCTGGCTTGTGTTACATTGTTTCAAACCCCAGAGCCACCAGGGCAGAGTATAGAAAAGGACTGTCAGACACTGCTTTTAATATACAAATAACTAAAAACACATTACAAATACTGTATATAATGAATGTATTTTGCAAAGTTGCTTAGAATCATATTTTATTTTATTAGGCAAAAATAATTTTTGGGGTTGACATGTCCTTTTAAGGGAACTCTGAAAAAGCATATATGGTAAATTGATTATTTTCCCTAATGTATACAATAGAATAATCGTAGTTATAAAACACACTCAAGTTCAAGTATGTGTAGCTCTGCTAAAATAATGGCTGACACAGGATATGGTATTCAACTTGGCAAATATAGTTCTGTAAATTTGACATCTAAGGTGGGAAGTTGTTTAAAGATTTGTTATGGGATCCAATTCTACATCATACTCTGGAGAATATTATTATATGTAGTAATCAGCATGGCTTTATTAGGGACAAATAATTTCAAACAAATAGAGAAATGTATTTTACTAACCGTAATTTCTATTTCCCTGGTCGTACTCCATATCAGCACTATCTGGGATATCCCCACCCCCATGCCCCATCAGAAGGATCCTCCCCAAAGCTTTAAAAGCCACCCCCACCCCCTCTATGGCGTCTTTGTTACGAGCTTTAAGACTACCATTGCATAAGGGATGGGAACATGCTGATATGGAGTACTCCCAGGAAAGGAAAATCACGGTAAGTATGATACAATTTTCCCTTTTCCAAGTCACCTTCCATGGCAGCATTCACCAACATGAGTTTTTCCCGCCCCAGAGGTCACTGGACAGGAAAGGGTTAACATAATTATCCTATAAGACTGCCCCCCACCACCTGCCCCATTCGTCTCTGTATCCTAGCCTCGGAAGGGGGGGAGGTTGGTGAATGCTGCCATGCAAGGTGACTTGGAAATAGAAATTATGGGAAGTAAAATAAATTTGTTTATTTCCCAAGCCACCCATGGCAACAATCACCAACATGAGAACTACCAAAGCTAGAAAGGAATGGAGGGACCAAGACTGATGCTGAATTTTTATTTTGTACACAACACAGCCTGTAAGACTTTCCACCCAAATCTAGCCTCTTGGGACAACAAAACATTCATCTTATTGTGTCTGATGAATGTATGCAAGGACGACCAACCTGGCAAATTGCAGCTGGCGGAGCCCTGGCTTCTGCTGCCCAGGAGGTAGCCAATGCTCTGGTGGAATGAGCATTTAAGTTCCTGGGTACCTCTCTGTCTGCCTTCTAATAAGCTAGAACAATGCAGTCAATAATCCATCGACTGATGGTCGCCTTTGACGGTGCCAGACCTCTTCTCGGGCCTCTAGGAATAACGAATAACCTCTCCATTTTCCGCCAAGCCTTTGTGCGGTCCAGATAATAAGATACAGTGCAGACCAAATCCAGGGAATGCCATTCATGTTCCCGTTCGGTTTTTGGACAAAATGATGGCAAAGTAATTTCTAAGTCAAAATGAACCTGTGACATAACCTTCGGCAGAAATTCAAAAGCTGGCTTCAAAGTAACCTTGTCTGGAAGTAAAAGCGTGTCAGGCTCCCTCGCTGAAAGGGAATGATTTCACCTCAAAACCTCAAGCGCAAATGGAGCTGCTGTTAACACTTTCAGGACTAGAGGCAAGTCCCAAGTCTCATTAAAGAACCGGATCACTAGTGGTTCTTCGGCCCAAACCCTATAAGTCAGTGCCAACTGCGCAGGGACTTGACCTCTCAAGATACTGAGCTTCTTTTGGAACGCCGAAAAGAGAAACTTAACCGTAGAGGTTGCACATGGATCAAAATCATCAGCAAATTTAGTGAAACGAGACCACACGTGATAATACTGCATAGAGGTAGAGATGGAACTGGACCCTGTATTAGAAGATTCCACAGAATAGGTAACCTCATCGGCGACTCAACTGCCATCTGTCTCAGTAGAGGAAACCAAGGTCGCCTTGGCCAGAAGGGAATTACAGCAATCATCAGGGCTTCTTCTAGGCCTATCTTCCTAAGCACCCTCCAAATCATGGGAAAGGGTGGAAAAACATATCCAAAAGTCCCTTTCCAATTCTGGGCCAGAACATCCACTCCACCAGCCTCCCATGAGTTAAGTATATATTTAAATGCTGCAGTGATGGAGGGAATAATTTCAGAGGATTTGTACAATTTACTTTTGGTTGACTATCCGAACATTCCTTATATATATATTTCCTCCCTAAAATTCATAAGAGTATTTTAAACTCTCCGGGGAGATCCATAGTGTCTAATATCGGGTCCCTTTTCCAACCACTAGCTTGCTATGTGGATATGGTCTTACACCACTCTTAACCCACTGTTTATGGGATACTACTCAATTTTTAAATGCAATTGGGGAGACTGTGCCACCTATTGAAGAATTTTTGATGTGTTCACTTGACGTGAAGGATTTGTTCACGTCAATTCCCCATAGTGATGGGATTGAGTGTGCACGGATGTACCTGTCCAGAACTAAGTTACCTAATCATAAAATTAATTTTATTTGTGAACTTCTGGAAATGGTATTGGTTAAGAATTATTTTCAGTTTGACAATGAGTTCTATTTGCAGCGTCAAGGCTGCGCGATGGGTGCTAACATGGCACCCATTTATGCTGATATCTTTATGGATTTTATTGAAACCACACATATCTTGGGGGGTGAATATTCTCAGTATATTCATACCTACGTAAGATATGTGGATGATAAATTTTTGATCTGGACAGGTACAGCCAGTAAACTACAGGAATTTGTGGACTATCTTAATAATGTACACCCCAATACTTTGCATTTTTTGGATGTGGATATAATGTACATGAATAATGAATTCGTGACCACTGTTTATAAAAAAAAAACCTACAGATTGAAACAATTTTGTACAATGTATAAGTTTTCATCCTCATGGGTTATTGACTGGCTTACCAAAAAGTAAATTCTTGAGGGTACGCCGGATAACCTCGAATGATGTACTTTATGATATGGAGGCAGAAAAAATGATGTCTAAATTTGTAGAGAAGGGCTACGATGTGGCATCGCTTAGGTTAATTAAGGAGCAAGTGAAAGCTATGCCAAGAGAGGAATTGCTAAAGAAAAGAAAAAAGGATAATAAAAAATGCCAACAACCTGTACTTGTGACTACTTATGATAATAATGCTGGATTGATTAAAAAATCTGTATTAAAATATTGGGGTGTCTTGAAGGCAGATTCCAAAATTGGAAAACTGTTTAATGATCCCCCGATGTTTTCGTACAGAAAAGGAAAAACTGTAGGTGAGTTAGTAAAATCAAAAGTAATTGTCAGGAATATGAATAGAGAAGTAATGGAGAAGGGAGATACTTACCCATGTGCTAATTGTAGCCAATGTAATGGTATTATACGTGGGGATAATGTAATACACCCGCATAATGGCTCTAAAATGCCTATCAAAGGGATTTTTGATTGTACTAGCAAAAATGTGGTGTATTACATTAAATGCCCCTGTGGATTAGGCTATGTAGGCCAGACTAACTGTGCAGTATGGGTGCGATTGAACACAAATCTATGATACGTAATTATAAACCCCCTGTCTCCATGGTTCCGGAAAAAGGAAATGAATTAGTTAAAAAATTGGGAAAGGAGTAAAGAGAAAAAAGAGAAACAACATTAGCTAAACATTTTTTTGAATGTGGCCATCAAGTTTCACAACTTAGGTGGCAAATATTGGAACAGGTCAAAGGAAGAGAAGATTATGATATAAAAAGATGTTTATTGCAAAGGGAATGCTATTGGATCTGGGCATTATGTCCTGCTTCTTATGAACTTTATTGGTAGTTTGTTTCGTGAATTATACATATAAACATTTTTCCCTGCAGATAATTTAATACACATTTGAGGAAGCATACAGAACTACAATGACAGGGAATCCTTTCTTGCTTCAGAGTGAGTTTTGATCTGGTAACTTTTTGTTATCTTTGGAAACAAAATTCAGGTCTTTCAGCATTGGCTACATTTTATAAGGCTAAATGAGATTATGTAACAACAATGAATGTGAAGGATATAGTAAATTGTTTAAGGAGATAATGTTTTTAAGTAAGGTCGATTGAACATGTTTTCATGGATTTTTATGTATTAATTTTTGCAGATCTATTTATATTGTTTGAATTATGCCCTGCTCATGGAGGTTTCACTTACGGACACTGAACATTGGGAAGTTTTGTCAATTATGTATAACACTTTTTATTAATGGTTTTTGTGAATTCTGTATTGCACAATTTTGAAAAGTTTTTTAGAGTGTTTTAATGGTTAATAGACTAATCATACAATTATATATGCTAATGTTGTGACTATTTAATCATGTGCACTGGTGTGTGTCTGTATGCCTGACAAAGGGGTACGCCCCGGAACATTGCTTTTTGAATAAACACACAGGGGCTAAGCCCCGCTTGCACTTTACTTGTCGTGCTGGCTGAAATAATTTTCACTGGGTCAACAACAGCCAATCCGATTTCACCTATAGACTGCATACATTTAAATTTAAACTGCTGCCATTTTTTTTTAACCTATTGATTATCAATGGGGAAATTCAACCTGGGCCATTCCCACAGTATTAACACCAGGGTCACTAGGGGACTGCATTTTTAGGTATTAAAAAGTGGGTGGAGGCACTAAAAGCCAATCATACTTCACCTATTGAAATTTTTTTGGTTTAAATTTAAAATGCTGCCTTTCTCACACTAATTATGTCAGGGTTCCCAAACTTTGCACAGCCAATCCATTTCTACCCATTAAATTTCTTTGGTTTATATTTAAACTGCTGCCATTATTTAAGTATTAATTCCAGGGTTGTTAAACTTTCCAAAGTTAGTCACTGGGTATTTGCCGTTCAAAGCTAGAAAAAGTGGGCGGAGCCACCAACAGCTTAACACATTTCACCTATTTTCTTTCAATGGTGACGTGTAAAATGCTGTCACTCCCACAATTTTTATGCAAACTTTGCAAAGTTGGTCCCTGGGGGACTGCAGTTCCAAAAATAGGAAAAGTGGGTTGGGCCACTAACAGCCAATTGGATTTCATCCATTGAATTTTATTGGTTTAAAGTTTAAATGTTGTCATTCTCATGCTATTTATGCCAGGGTGTCCACTGTTTGTCACTGTGTGACTTCAACTCAAGGTTAGAAAAAAGGGGGCACACCCACACCCACCAACCATCAATCACAATTCAACTATTGACTTGAACTGTTGCCGTTCTTATTAATCCTAGGGCCCCTAAACTTTGCAGAGTTAGTTACTGGGTAACTGAAGTGCCAGGTTAGAAAAAGTGGGCCAATCAGATGTCACTTGTTGACTTTCAGTGGGGAAATTCAGACACTATTAAACCCAGGGCCCCCAAACTTTGCAGAGTGGTTTTTACTATGTAACTGTGGCCTAAGTTTAGAAAAAAAAGAAAATGGGCGGAGCCAACAACAGGTCAGATTTCATTCAGTGACATGAACATAAAGTTTGTTCTCAAACATCCCTTTCTAGTTAAAACTTAACTTTTATTCTACACAAACATTTTAGCACAAAAGAAGAAACTAAAACCAGCTATAAATTGACCACAAATAGTCGAGTAATAAAAAGCAGAGTATCTGATCATGCACTTCTGGATAGTGGGTGTATAATAGATCTTACCCATATTGAGAGACACTTCCAGGGCCGCCATCAGAAATCACGGGGCCCCTCACAACGAAAATTTCCTGTAAAAACAATCAATGCACCAGAGGCCACTCCTTTAGATTAGAGGAACGGAGCTTCCAGCATAGGTGCTTTTTCACGGTGAAGGCAGTGAGGTTCCTTAGTGATGCTGTAATGGCAGATTCTGTTAATGCCTTTAAAGAATAAGTAAACCTTTTTTTTATATTAGTAAAATTACTCTAAACAGCCTCCAGAATTACCTACCTTTATCCCAGCATTCTGTCTGACCTGGTTCCTCAGTTAGAAGTTGATCGTTTCAGAGTGAAGCCCAGCCCCACTTCCTGTTCAGGTCACTTATCAAAAAAAACCCAAAACCCTGCTAATGAACAGACTGGCTCCTGCTGCCTCCAGGCATGCCCAGAAGGCTCCCCAGGTCGATTACAGTAGTCAAATTGAAGAGAGAACTGAACAGGAAGTGGGGGCGGGGCTTCACTCTGCACAAGGAGAAGAAACTTCTAACTGAGGAACCAGGTCAGAGAGAATGCTGGGACAAAGGTAGGTAATTCTGGAGGCTGTTTAGGGTAATTTTACTGATAGAAAAAGGTTTATTTATTCTTTAAGAGGGGCTTGGATGAGTTCTTGAAGAAGCATAGTATCCAAGGCTATTGTGATACTAATATCATGTATAGTTTATGTATGTGTTGGTACAATGAGGAGTGCTGGAGAGGCTGGCAGGCAACAGTAACTGTTACAAATGTGGTGGAACTGACTGATGTGCCATCATGATCCATGTTTTTACTCTTAAGAAATGACTTCAAACAGAAAACAACCAGAACACCAGAAAACAATTTTTAAACATCACCCCGAATGCATAGATGTGACCATGTGGCAATCTAAAATCCTAATCTGTCCTGACAGCTACAGTTAAAATTATCACAGGGAAATAGAAATGAAAACCTTTTACATTACTTTCTGTCAAATTCACATTGCAAAGTTGCTTGGAATTATGCTTTCTTTTATTAGGCAAAAAAATATTTTTGGGGTTGACATGTCCTTTAAGATACCAAAGACCCCGGGACTATAAAAGTTATGCACCCTCTTGAATACTAAATAATCAGATTGCAATACATGGCAGAAGCAGGAACTGTCTTTGTTGGGTAGAATAGCAACAACTATTTAGAACAATAGAGTTTACCATATCCCATACCTAGTAATATCTAAAAGACCATTAATACAGTACTAGAGAAATTTGCAAAGGGTATACAACCCTAAGCGGACATTAGGACCCTTTAATCTAGTTCAGATGGGCTAGAAGTACCTTATATTGCCCAATAACATTAGACATCCATCCATGAAAATGTAATCTGAATGAACAGCGATCCAGGTTAGAGGAAACTTGTTGATTTAGAAAATGTTTTTTTATCCAGTAACAATTGCTGATGTTTTATGGATACCAGCATCTAAACTTTGACCGAACAATTGCCCAAAGACTCCTAAGTTTGGGGAGGTTCCCTCTGTGTTAACCCCCTTAACTGCTTCAAAGTATCACATCCCTGAAATCAACATTCTGGAGCTCACATCAAAAGGAATAAAAACGTTATGAGATCTATATTTTGCCACCACCCTGAGACCTTTCAAGCATCACAGCAAGAACAATGCCATATACACAAGACATGATGGAATATCCCTGTAGAAAAAGTAGATATGGGAAAGGTTTGCTGTCCAACTTCTACAAACTACAGTAGATATCGACTATGAACTTATCTATAAGATCAAATAGGAGCAAGAGTTAACATTTCTTTTCTGACAAATGTCAGCAACCAAGGGAGCTACTAGATGCACACTTTGCATAGAACCTAGTAGAAAGTTATTATTTCTTTGACATTAACACCCACCAATAAAAAAACAACAAACTGGATTACAATGAGGAGTGCTGGAGAGGCTGGCAGGCAACAGTAACTGTTACATATGTGGTGGAACTGACTGATGTGCCATCATGATCCATGTTTTTACTCTTAAGAAATGACTTCAAACAGAAAACAACCAGAACACCAGAAAACAATTTTTAAACATCACCCCGAATGCATAGATGTGACCTTGTGGCAATCTAAAATCCTAATCTGTCCTGACAGCTACAGTTAAAATTATCACAGGGAAATAGAAATGAAATGTGGGCTAGTCACTACCAGAACCTTTTACATTACTTTCTGTCAATGAACAGATAGAAAGAATAGCAGCCACCATTAAGAATAAAATAGATTCTCTTAAAGAAGAAGGAAAGGCTAAGCCACTTGGGGCACCCCCCAGTGATTTTAATCGTTTACCTTTTACCCCGGGCTGGGCTGGATTACTCTAGGGGTAAAAGGTAAGCAGTTAAAGTCACTGGGGGGTGCCTAACAATTTGGCATCCCCAAGTGACTTAGCCTTTTCCTTCTCCTTTAATTTGACAATGCAGCTCTATACAACAGGGGCATGCTTTCTTAAATACAGTAGGTGCACATTAAGCTGCCTGATCCAACTCATTCTTCTTTTTTTGAGAGATACACGAGGATATGATATGATAGGCTTTGCATGAGTATAAATATACCAATGATGCTTTGTTAATTTATCATTTGTTTATTTACTCATATTGACAATCAGTATGTCACAATTGCTATAATGTTTGTCGCACAGTATACTGAAATGCTCATGGTACCAGATGTGACTTATACAAACTTTTAATAAACTTTAATAAGGCAATTTTCTTTAAAGACTATGACAATTATGTCAGTCCAAATATTAATGGACCTGATTTGTAATTTAAAAAGGGGGGAGAAAAAAATAGAATATACACCCAATATTCAGCAGACACAACACCCATGTGTGAGGGCCGTTATGTGCCTCCTATCTCAGTCACAAACACCCATGTGTGAGGTCCGTTATGTGGCTCCTATGTGTGGCATTCACTTACCTGTAAGCAGTTGGTGAACATAACACAGACTGACATGAGCTTGGAGAAGATCTTGAGCAGTTCTGGATTGGTGAGCATGCAGTCCTTCAAGCAATTATCCAAAAAACTGGTATGGTGGCTCAAAACATCATCTATATTAGAGGCCTGTAGGTAAATTTAAATTTTATGAAATATGCTACAGAAGATAGCATTAACATTTGTGTTTTATTAAAGCAGCAATTACCTTTAAATATCACTATGCAATTACAATAACACAAATATACAGTAAATGAGTACTTTAGGGTGTTTCATAAAGCCATTCAGATTACTGATCATGTCATTCTCCAAACCATAATTTTGAACATGATCCCTTAACAAACCTTCAGATAACTTGCCCACCACTGATGTCAAACTTACTGGTCTATAACTGCCAGGCTGAGATCGTAATATAGGAATGACATCATCTTATCTCCAATCCATAGGTACCATTACCAGATTAAAGTGAGTCTGATAATATCAGAAATAGAGGCCTGGCTAGAACTAATCTAAGCTCTCTTGTGTATTCCATCCGGCCCTGGTGCCATGTTACATTAATTTTGAGTATCCCTTTATGTACCATATGCTGCATCAACCACTGACTAGAATGAGCTGAACCAACAGTGCAGCTATCGTGTGGGTCTTAGCACGCTGGCTCCTCCATTGTATACTCTTAAGAAAATAACTTATTTAGCACATTGGCCTTTTTTGTATCAGTTATAACCATATTGTTACCATAATTAAATGGAGCCACATTCTCAACGTGCATATTTTTATTATTATTAATATACTTAAAAAAATGTTTTGGGGTTAGTCATAGCCTCAGCTGCAATGCTCTCCTCGTTTTCTATCTTTGACTTTCAGATTGCCGTTTTCATCACTTGTTATAGTGTATGTATTCATTAAATGCAGCTTTTGAATTGTATAATTTAAATGCTTTCCTTTTTTCCATATTAACTTTTGTACATATTAAAAGTCCCCACAGCTCCTTAAAACACATAAAAATATAAATTGATTTATTGTGGCAAAGTGTAGAGAAGCTTAGCTTGAAAAGATAACCTTTTTTTAGGGTGGCTACCATAATGGCCATGATATGTTGATATTTTGTGTGTATTTTGCACGTGAAAACACTGGACAACAGGACACTGGATTCTGCTACACACAATTACCCAATTAAAGGGGTTGTTCACCGTTGAGTTAATTTTTAGTATGATGTAGAGAGTGATATTCTGATACAATTTGCAACTGGTCTTCATTTTTTATTAATTCAATGTACTTTAGCAACCAAGGAGTGGTTTGAATGAGAGACTAATATTTGAATAGGAGAGGACCTGACTAAAAATATAAGTAATCAGAAAGCAGTCAGCATAACCCACTGGATATCTTCACAACAGTGCATGTTCCCAACCGGTCACCTGTTAATATATAGTAATTGTAGATATATTATTCACCTTTTTATTACTTATCTTTCTAGAAAGACGATTTTGAACAGCACCGCTCTCCTTTTTCAACCTGGGACACACAAATTCTGATCATGTGTAACTGTGACCCTCTAGTAGTTTATTGCCAATAGCAGGAGTAATAATGTCTGAAATGTGCTATAGTAGAAAGTGCATAAATAATTTGGCCATGCGTTAAGGTGGGCCTCCTATCATCAGCAAAAATAAATTGCCTGCACCCTTATAAGCATGCTGTAGTTGTTCACAGACAGAAATAGGGCAAACTCTAAATCCAGTAAAATATTTTTTATATAGCATTTTTATATTCCTGCATACCACACCAACAAGAATTGGAGGCCATTAGGTTACATCCTAATAATTATAGAACCTATGAACCCACTGTTAAGAATTTATTTAGATGGCACTTAATTTTTGATTTGTATTTTTTTTTTGGGTGGTGATTCTTAAAAAAACACCAAACAAAACATGACAGGAACTTGACAAGAACTGCATGTTTTGTTGAATTTTTTTTGTTGAAGTTTGTTGAATGTAATTCAATGTTGAATATATGGCTAAGGCATAAACTAGTAAATTAACAGCAATGGTGGAAGAAATTGAATCTTTTTTGAACCGCTTAGCACTACCAACACTTGAACAAAAGTACTGGGACTACTTAGACACAGACATCAGAACGATAGAAATCCAGGAGGCCCTTGACTCTTTTCCCAAGGGTAAGGCAGCGGTGTGGACGGCTTGCCAATAGAAACTATAAGCATCACTTTTAAGACTCTTGTACCACATCTCCTCAAATTATATGAGGAAGCTATACAGGGGGGACACCTTCCACAATCATTGTATAAGGCAGCTATTGTCCTACTCCCAAACCCTGACAAAGACCCTTAAATATGTGAGTCTTTTCGCCCTATCTCGCTCCTCATAGCAGATGTAAAGATATATGCAAAAGTACTGGCGAAGAGGTTAAGCAAGGTCATATCCCTAATAATTAATCCAGATTGAATTGGATTTATTCCGAATAAAACTATGGCACTAAATACCAGGAGACTAAATCTAAACCTATCCTTCACACACGACCGCACAGGAGATAGGGCTATAGCAGCCTTGGACATTGCCAAGACCTTCGACACAGGTCTTAAAAACCTTTGGCTTTGGCCCAAAATTTCTTCAAATGACCCAACTACTGTATAAAGACCCAAAAGCAACCTTGAGGATTAACTCCCTCAACACCTCAAGCTTTCAACTGTCCAGAGGAACGAGATTGGGCTGCCCCCTTTCCCCACTACTTTTTTGCGCTGGCGATAGAGCCCTTCACCCAGGCGAGCCCATCCACATATTAGAGGGTTTGAAAGAGCAGGCCTTACTGAAAAAATCCAACTGTACGCAGATGACACCCTGGTTTATCTGGGGGATAGAGGCCCCTCACTGGCTGCACTTGTTCAGCTCACACAGGACTTTCGTTCAATTTCTGGCCTAAAAAACAGTGCTGCCAAATCAGCACTATTTCGAGTAGACCAACAAACTCAAGGGGACAACCTAACGTCCCATACAAATAATCAAGGTGTTCACCTACCTGGGTATTAAAGTTACACTACCATTATCCCAATTTAATGCCCACAACATAGATACGTTAATGCAGTGGACACAAGGCAAATTCAAGGCCTGGCAGTCACTCTTCACCAACTTAAATACATTCCTTAGTAAATTCATATGGGGACCCTCTAGACCGAGGCTAAGGCTAACCACACTAATGAGACCAAGAGATGGATCCACCAAGACCTATCCCCACCACTTTACCAGCTATGGGCCTCAGTTGTAAGAACCCCAGGTCCGCTCTGGCTAGCCCTCCTCAGTAAAAAAAAACCAGCAAGACCAGCATACCTATGACTGCCTTACAAAGCAGGATACTAAGCCTCGCATATAAGTTGCTAGGCCACAATCAGTACCTGCCTCAAACCCCCATATGGTACAATGCAGATTTCCCAACACTCACCTCCTTCAACCCACCCAATATCTGGATCACCCTTAATATAAATACACTTGGAGATGTCTGGGAAAACTACCAGGTTATTCCCTTGCAGCAACAATAGACATTTCCCTCTTACTCAATGGATAATACAGGGTAGGATTACAACAGCCCTTGCAGGGCAGCTCCAAAACGAGGGCAAAACAGTGCAGATGGTACATATTAACAGATGGTAATAACCCTACATAGGCTGAATATAATTCCCTAAGAGAAGGTAAAAAGTGGGAACCCCCCCCCCCATACACACTGCAGCACCCTACAAAACATTAGCTATACTGGTTTTTCTCCCCTGAGAGTACTTATTTAATCCTTTACTATAGTGGTTTTTCTGTAAAAATGTCTAAATGATAATGCATGATACATTCAGAACTCATACTGTATAACACAATTGTACAATGCAATCAATCATTTCCTTGTCAAGGAATAAAGCTTCTTATTGAGCAAAAAAAGATAAGTATTTGGGTAGAAATGACATTTTAATTGTATTTAACCTGCCCCATAGCATGAGAGGAAGAAAGGTTAATGATGTTGCCAGTTGCTGGTTGATAGGAGTAATGTTCATAGGAATATATTGTTTGGAATCCAGATGTATATTTATAATAAGGGGATAAATGACAGATTGAGTCCAGTTGATGCGGAGTCCAAAGAATATAGAAAACCAGGAAAAGATTCTTAGTAGTGAGGGGCCTGGGTCTGCCAAAAAGAGTAAGACATTATCCGCATATAATGATATTCTTTCTTCAATGGGACCATATTTCAACCCTGTCAGTTTCTTAATATTACAGATTTGTATAGCAAAGGGTTCTATTGCTAAAGAAAAAAGTAGGAGCAAGAGGGGGCACCCATGGCTCGTCCCTCCACTCAGAGAAAAAGCCAGTGAGATAAAATTATTTGCTTGAACTTGGGACGTAAGATTCCTATATAGGAGTTTGACCCAATTTATAAAATTCCCGCTTCAAACTTGAGTCAAGAGCTTTTTAATAAGTTGTGGCAACAAATCTGTGCGGCACAAACCGCACGTGATTAGTTGCAGCGACTTGTATAGTAACCTATGGTGAAAAAGTCACCACAACCAACTTTTGACTAAATGCCCCATATGTGTCTTCACCCTACGCAAACTAAGATACATAGAACTGTAAATTTTTCAAATATTGTCAAAATACCTGATGCACTAATCACACTGCACAATAAAAAGATTTACAAGATGACTCACACTACTATCTAACTGGGCCATACAAACAGAAACTTCTTCTATGTTTCTTAAGTTAGATATAAGAAAAGCCTTTGACTCTGTCGCTTGGCCCCTATCTATACTACACACTATCAGAATGGGGATTCGGCCCTAACTTTATTATAAGAACTCTTAACCATAACCCATTAAGCAGAATCACTATGGGCCCTCACACTTCAGGAACCTTTCTAATTGAAAGGAGCACACGCCAGGGTTGTCCATTATCCCCATTATTATTCGACTTAATAATAGAACCCTTAGCCATAACAATAGGTAACGACCCAGATATTCATGGCTTACAATTAGGCTCTCAAGAACATCTACTCGCAGATGACAGATGACATAACAGTATTAATATCACGCCCCCTTAAATCACTACCCAATTTATATAGAATTCTGCAGAAATTTGGAATGATCTCCGGCCTAGTGGTGAACCCTACAAAAACAGAAGCATTAAATATAAATCTACCTCCTGAACAACTTAAACTACTAACAATAAATTTCAAACTATAATGGTGTAAGAACCACATAACAATATTAGGTATAAAATGTACTTATAGTCAGCTGTATCAAGCAAATTACACTTACACTGATAAGATACAGTGGTGTGAAAAACTATTTGCCCCCTTCCTGATTTCTTATTCTTTTGCATGTTTGTCACACAAAATGTTTCTGATCATCAAACACATTTAACTATTAGTCAAAGATAACACAAGTAAACACAAAATGCAGTTTTTAAATGAGGGTTTTTATTATTTAGGGAGAAAAAAAATCCAAACCTACATGGCCCTGTGTGAAAAAGTAATTGCCCCCTGAACCTAATAACTGGTTGGGCCACCCTTAGCAGCAATAACTGCAATCAAGCGTTTGCGATAACTTGCAACGAGTCTTTTACAGCGCTCTGGAGGAATTTTGGCCCACTCATCTTTGCAGAATTGTTGTAATTCAGCTTTATTTGAGGGTTTTCTAGCATGAACCGCCTTTTTAAGGTCATGCCACAACATCTCAATAGGATTCAGGCCACTCCAAAGTCTTCATTTTGTTTTTCTTCAGCCATTCAGAGGTGGATTTGCTGGTGTGTTTTGGGTCATTGTCCTGCTGCAGCACCCAAGATCGCTTCAGCTTGACTTGACAAACAGATGGCCGGACATTCTCCTTCAGGATTTTTTGGTAGACAGTAGAATTCATGGTTCCATCTATCACAGCAAGCCTTCCAGGTCCTGAAGCAGCAAAACAACCCCAGACCATCACACTACCACCACCATATTTTACTGTTGGTATGATGTTCTTTTTCTGAAATGCTGTGCTACTTTTACGCCAGATGTAACAGGACACGCACCTTCCAAAAAGTTCAACTTTTGTCTCGTCGGTCCACAAGGTATTTTCCCAAAAGTCTTGGCAATCATTGAGATGTTTTTTAGCAAAATTGAGATGAGCCTTAATGTTCTTTTTGTTTAAAAGTGCTTTGCGCCTTGGAAATCTGCCATGCAGGCCGTTTTTGCCCAGTCTCTTTCTTATGGTGGAGTCGTGAACACTGACCTTAATTGAGGCAAGTGAGGCCTGCAGTTCTTTAGATGTTGTCCTGGGGTCTTTTGTGGCCTCTCGGATGAGTTGTCTCTGCGCTCTTGGGGTAATTTTGGTCAGCCGGCCACTCCTGGGAAGGTTCACCACTGTTCCATGTTTTTGCCATTTGTGGATAATGGCTCTCACTGTGGTTCGCAGGAGTCCCAAAGCTTTAGAAATGGCTTTATAACCTTTACCAGACTGATTGATCTCAATTACTTTTGTTCTCATTTGTTCCTGAATTTCTTTGGATCTTGGCATGATGTCTAGCTTTTGAGGTGCTTTTGGTCTACTTCTCTGTGTCAGGTAGCTCCTATTTAAGTGATTTCTTGATTGAAACAGGTGTGGCAGTAATCAGGCCTGGGGGTGACTACAGAAATTGAACTCAGGTGTCACAGTTAAGTTATTTTTTAACAAGGGGGGGGGGCAATCACTTTTTCACACAGGGCCATGTAGATTTGGAGTTTTTTTTGTGTTCAATTATGTTATCTTTGACTAATAGTTAACGGTTTTTGATAAGCAGAAACATTTAAGTGTGACAAACATGCAAAAGAATAAGAAATCAGGAAGGGGTAAATAGTTTTTCACACCACTGTATTACGCTGGACAACTGGAGCAAATATCATATCTCAAGGATAGGGAGAATAACAGCAGTGAAAATGACGCTACTTCCTAAACTCCTATATCTGTTCAGGCTACTTCCTTTTAGCATTATTGAGAGAGACCTTGAGTGTTTTGAAAAACACATTCTATTGTTTATCTGAAAGTCCAAGAAATCTAGAGTGAATAAAGTAACATTACAAAGAAGGCTCTAAAGAAGGCTCCCTAATCTTAAAAAGAATTACATAGCTTCACAATTAGCTCAAATATCAATACTCCACATTAAAACAGCCCCACCATTGTGGGTGGATTTAGAAAATCATCTAGCACATCCCTATTCAGCAGAAGCCCTTATTTGGTCCCCCCCTATATCAAGAACGATTGTACACAGCTTAGGCCTGAGACACACACACACTATCTCTTTGGGATCGCAATGCAACAACGTATAAATTGATCTCTCCCCACACACCGATAGCTCCTATTATCGGTAACCCCTCATTCCTACCAGGGCTACAAATTATGGCGATCAAATGGTGGATTGACAACAAATTTATCAGGGTTTCAAGCCTACCTTTAGCATATTTGTTTGAAAACTATAACATCCCAAAGACAGAACACTATAGAGCACTTCAAATACTCCATTGGGTTAAAAACTGTTGGGAACAGAGAAACCCAGAGCAGATTACACTTACTTTTTTTTTAGGTGTTCCAGCAACTCAATCCCACCTAAAGCGATAACCATTCTTTATCGCTACATGATTTCACCCAAAAATCTTACAGAGATCTCATACATTAAACAATGGAGTAAGGACCTAGGTTCCACACTAACTGAAGATCAGTGGTCCCAAGTCTGGGACAACCTGAAACATAGCTCGATCAATCCAATTTTATCGGAAGCCGGGTACAAGGTCCTTTTTCGCTGGTATTTAACCCCAGTCAGAATAGCAAAAATGTTCCAAGGCACAAATAACCTTTGTTTTAGGGGCTGTTCATCTCTCGGAACTATGGGCCATTCATCTCTCGGAACTATGGGCCATTCTGTATATGGTGGCACTGCCCTAAAGCAATCAGATTTTGGGTGAGAGTATATAATTTGATTTTGTCTGTATTGCATGTAAACTTACGTAAGAACCCTTATGAACCCTTATGAAGCTCTCTACTAAGATCCCAAAGAACCAACAAAAACTCCTAAATCATATAGTGCTAGCGGTCAGACAAACGATAGTTAAGTCCTGGAAATCCCCTACAATAAATTTCATAATGTCCAAAAACAAGATTGACTGGATTTTCACTAAAAACTAACAAATATTACTATAGACAGACTTAAAACGTTCCAAATAACTTGGGAACCCTGGATAAGGTATAGTGATATGCTACTCGCACATCTCATTACACTATAAAAGGAAAAATGCAGTATAAGAATCAATACAGATGACTAAGGCCTTACTAGAGGATACGTCTCCACAAGTTAATATAGTTAATCAAGTTAAATTATTTAATTTAGTGAGTCAAACCATACGAATGCTTCGTGTTTACTTTACATACTAGTATCATACGGGCTTTTACATCACAAATATGGTCTGACACTTTGAATATTGATACATTTGATATAATGTTAAAATAAAGTGACAATATTGATGGAACTGATTAAAAAAAGCATGGGGTTTATCCCCACATATACTGTATATACACTATTGGATACAAATGTTTGATAAACATAAGAAAAATGTAACTGCTATTTCACTGCAATGTTTATACACAATTAACAAAAATGATGCGAGTATGAAAAACTTCAATAAAAATATTACAAAAAAAAAAGTATTATGATTGTAATAAAAAAAAATCAAAACGTGCAAAAGAAAAGTGTGGATATATGTGGTTACATCTACAAAAATTCTGTTTGTTAACTATGCAATTCAGCACTGCGGAATATGTTGGCGCTTTATAAATAAATGTTAATAATAATAATAATATGCAATAGTTAGCTATAAAAAAAAATGGAAACGGTAACATCTCTAAAAAGGTGTGTGAATTACCTTCAGACAAGCAGTTAGTACATGCATAATGGATAATTATTTCTAAGTGCTTTTGGGTTGTGTGTTTGTCAGAAACCTACAAGTGTACTCCATGCATATAAGATTATTGGCTATGGGAATCTTATACAAAGTATGCTGCATTGCCCCTAAGCTATGTGTGAGCACACAAACTTTGCACCGCAATATGTTTTGGGTATTGGACTCAAACAAAGAATTGTGTGTGTTTAGTACATACGTTTGCACTTACTTCTCTGTGCACAAAATAAACAATTTTTTGTGAACATATTCAAAAATTATAGGGTGCATTCCAAATATGCAAAGCACAGTGGGTGAAAACTGTCACATTTTTATAAATTTTAAGTTAATACTACCTAAACCAAGCAAAAAACAACACAAACAGCAACGACTGTTTAATAGAAGTGATTGGGCTCTCCAAAAAGTTAATAACAGAGACTGAGTGTGTGTGTTGCAACTGGATACTTCTAAGTTGCCTGCGTTAGGCACTACAGGACACTAACAACTGACCAATCATTTGTCACCAGCCCCCTTTTAGCTTACAAGAAATGCAAATGCAATAGCTTAAATGAATTTATACATAAAGCTTTCTTTTAAAATGTTTTAAAATGTTTAGTAGTTAAAATACATGTAATTTAATATATGACAGGGAGAAGGCCATGAATATAAAGTATTTAAATAGAGTAGAATAGGTGGTATGTTGTTTATTAAGAGATTCCTCTTAAAGCTTCTCTTTTCCTTTCTGTTTTCAATTTGTTACTTTTTCTTTATCTAGCTGACCTTATTTATAACATAATTGCAAATTGTCATGCAACAATTTATTATTGCTTATGACATAAAATGAATGTTGCATAGACTGTGATATGTTTTTGAAAATATAAATAAATTAAAAAAAGATGGGAGTAAACAGAAGAGCTGATAGCAAAGACATAACAGCAACTGATTTAAACAGAACATCTCACAAAGTAGAAAAACGTGTTATGGCAAGTTAAAGGAGAATGAAAGGCAAAGTCACTTGGGGGTGCCAAAATGTTAGGCACCCCCAAGTGACTTTAATCGATTACCTTGTACCCGGGCTGGTGCCCCTGTTAGGAGAAAACAGCATCAGCCCGGGTACCTGTAGCGAACGCTTTTTCCTTCCTTTTCTGGAAAATGCCAGTGGTCGGCGCATGCGCAATAGAGTGAAAAGCCGGCTTTTCTGATAAAGTTCGGCTTTTCACTCTACTGCGCATGCACGCGCGAATCAGGAAGGAGGAAGCGCTCCAGCTAACCCGGGCTGGTGCTGTTCTCTCCGAACAGGGGCACCATCCCGGGGTACAAGGTAGGCGATTTAAGTCACTTGGGGGTGCCTAACATTTTGGCACCCCCAAGTGACTTTGCCTTTCCTTCTCATTTAAATAATTAATAGTATTACTGGGACACTACAGAATGACTTAAGGAGGTGAAAAATGTTGCAAGTTCAAATACCACTGCAATTCACGTGTGACCTGTATTTTGCAAATCTCATTTGCAAGTTAAAAGGCTAACTACTTTATAATAAACTTACCGATTTCAGATTTTTTTCCAGGATGTGCCAAGTTGGCTCCATCACCTCAAACATCATGTAATACTGTATATTTTGAACAAAGTTCAGCATCCTCTGACGAAGGGTAAAAGCTCCAGCAAACCTGAAGATTAAAGACAGATTAGGTTATTTGTATACATGGTATATTCTTTTACAGCCAGTCAGTTGCAATTATAATAGCACTGTATTACATTAAATTTGTCTTTGCTTACATATAAAACGTTGTTCTTCCTGCCACATCACTACCAGGGGTATAAATATAAGCAACTCTATAACTATCATGAAAAGAACAACACCCTCCCCCTAAAACAAAAAGACTATACCTTACCTACATATAAACTTATATATACTGTGACATGCTGACTGCCTGTACATGCAATTTTGGGGGAATTAGCAATGGTAGGCAGGCATGCAGAGGATCTGGAGCATAAGAGACAGGGACACAACTTCTTCAGGCAAAACAAAGGTTTTTTTAGGGCCAATTTTTCCCAACATTAACATAAGACAGTTCATAAACAGTTTAGGATTATGATTTGTCCCTTCTTCAGGGCTCTCACCTTCCACAGTAATTCACACTCAGGCTTCACCTTAAGCCTTGCTAACGCCTGTAAGCTCTCATCCACCTGGTCACAACTCCCTCTGCTCCTTGCAGTGGCAGGAGGCGCCCCCAGCTCCTCTGGGATTTCCTGACACAGGCCAGCAACCTTCCTGCACTGTACCCTGCTCTGAGAGACATTACTCAGTAAATCCTGGCACTTCTCTGGGTGACTCCTCACTTGGTTACCGCTCCCTCTGCTCCTTGCAGTGGCAGGTGGCACCCCCAGCACCTCTGGGAGTTCCTAACACAGGCAGGCAGTCTTTCTGCTCTGTGCCCCGCTCTGAGAGTGACCTTCTGAGTCAAGAATCAAGCTCCAACTTAACCCCCTGTGTAATCACACAGCCCTTTTATTTGCTGCTCACTTGCAGCCTAATCAGGTAGCTCCCTAGAGCTGGGCCAACTGAAAATGTTAAGTGGAGTACGGAATGGAGGACCTAACCAATTAACCCTCCATTTACTCTAGGGACCTATTCATTTGGCTTTTCCTAAGCCAGTAACACAAGGCATTTTACCTGGTGCTACTTGTGTCCCACCTTCAACACTGGTGGAAAACCAATGATCAAAAAACAATGATCTTTTCCATTGCATCTCTCATAATACTAAAAGAGTATACCCAGAGTCATTCTTAAAAGTGTGGTCCCCCAGAATGAATACTGTTAACCAACTGTCCCATCCATAACACCACATCAGATCCCTACATGGACTACCCACCAGTTCTCACACTGATAACCCAAAATAATTAGAGGCACCAGTTTTGCAGGAATCTGTCCCCAAATGGAGAGAGGAGCCTTTGGAGGCACTGAGCTACCAATGCTGGTTTGTAATACACACGCTTTTTTATATGTATATATGTGTCCGTGTGTCTGTCTGTATCTGTTTGTGTATCTGTGTGCTAAATATACTAACTGATCAAGCATTCAATGTGGTCAGGCTGCCTGAGCTATACAATAAGATATACCAAATATTATCTTAAAGGTGCACACTAGGTTCTATGTTTTCTTTTTTTTTTTTTTTTTTTTTTTTAAGTAGATTCAGACTCAAACTTAGTCTGTAAGCCTACTTCCTACTGGGTCTCTTACCACATGGCACTTATTCTCCGTGTATTTATACTTATTTATTGTATTTATTATAACACTTGTCCTCCCTGTGTGTAATTCTGTATATTGTAAGATTGTACAGTGCTGCGTACCCTTGTGTCGCTTTATAAATAAAGTTATACATACAAAACTACGATATTTTTTCTGGTTTATTGTATGTGCCAACCACTGACCACTATGCCAAGGCTAAATGTCATTTTTATGGGCTATAATGACTGCTACTGTGAGTGTGACTATTATAATGAGGAGTATTGTATAAAATCCACTATTCAGAAAGGATTTTTTACTGTGAGAGCTGTGAAGTTGTGGCATTCCCTCCCTGAACCAGTCATATTGGCTGATACATTAGATAGCTTCAAGAAGGGGTTGGATGGCTTTTTAGCAAGTGAGGGAATACAGGGTTATGGGTGATAGTTCTTAGTATAAGTGGATCCAGGGACCGGTCCGATTGCCATCTTGGAGTCAGGAAGGAATTTTTTCCCCTCAAAATTAGAGAGGCTTCAGATGTTTTTTTTTTTTTTTTTGCCTTCCTCTGCATCAACTAGCAGTTAGGCAGGTTATATATAGGCATTATGGTTGAACTTGATGGACGTATGTCTTTTTACAATCTAACTTACTATGTTACTATGTATGTTGCCTACGCCTGGAACCACTGTTTTGTCCACACGCAGCAGATTTCAGCTCAGAAATGTGTGAGTATGCATTTAGGAACTGAAATCTGCCATGTTTGTACGCACCCTGGACAAAACAGTGGTGACACGGATTCTGTCTGTGTTTTACTCAATATGGTTTTTTATTGATTTTGGGTAGCAAAAAAGGATCAGGAGAGTAACAGTTAGAGAAAGGAAAAAAAATTGCATCTTCCATGTTGCATTCAGTCAAATTTATACATTGTTTTAAAACTTGAAAAAGGAAAGAGGAGAAAGAGTATAGGGGGAGTAGAGAAGCCAGAGGAACCAAGTTGTGCTGTAAGTGTTGTAATGTTTCGGAGAGGAAAGAGTTCTTCAAACTTATGTATTTCTTCGATTTTCTTATACCAATCTTGCAGTGTCAGGGTTATGACTTGTTTCCATCTTTGAGGTATTAATATTTTGGCTGCATTTAATAGGTGCGGTTCAAGCAAATCTTCAAAAGTAGACAGTGGTTTTTCCATATGAAATAGCAAGACATATTCAGGTGCATTCGGTAATATTAATGATTTGGTATATTGCTTTCCTAATACTTTCCCAGAAAGGTTGAATAAGTGGACACAAAATATGTGCAGCATTGAGCCTTTTTCTTTGTTGCACCTCCAGCATATATCACTGGTATGTTTATAGATAAGTTTCAATTTGGAAGGGGTATAGTACCATCTCATAGCAATTTTATAATTTGTTTCTTGAATTCTACTGCATCTGGAACTCTTGAGTAATTTATTCATTAAGTTGCTAAATTGTTCCTCTTGAAATTGTATGCCTGTGTCTCTGGACCATGATTCCAGAAATGTAGGTTTTTTTGAATGCATGTTTCAGGTGATCTATGTTCGAAAAAGGTTTGACTGTTTGGAATTTGTGTTTGTCTCCTTTATCTATGAAGTGAATTAATTGTAGGTTGTCTTCTATTAGCCAGTGTGAGAAGTAGTTTGGTTGTTGTCCAGCAGGAAAGACTGGATTGTTGATTAGTGGCAGGAAGGGAGATGGGAATTGTGTAAGTTTATGTTTTAGGCAACATTTATCCTAGATCACAAAAGTATTTATCAAAAGCAGATGGTCTGCATATCTGATTCTTCTATATCTCTTATCTAGCCATGGGAGATGTATTAAGTAGCTATAGGTTGCTTGCTGTTCTATCGCAATCCATAGCTTGGTGTCGGCATGGTGGGACCAATAAATGATACGAGTATGGAAGCTAAGTAGTATAGTCTACAGTCTGATAGTGCTACTCCTCCTTGTGTTTTATCTTTTGTTAATGTTTTATAGCGAAGTCTGCGTTTTTTTTACCCAGCCATATGTATCTAGTAATGGTGGCTTGTATTGAGTCTAATATTGATTCTAGGACATTTAAGGGAAGAGTCTGGAATATATACAGTATTCAAGGAATTATATTCACTTTAATAACATTGTCTGAACCACAAGAGGGGTTTGTTTAACTAGTTATCAAGGTCTTTTTTGATGGCTGCTAGGAGGTTTTTAGATTGCTGAGTGCCCAGTCTTCATAATCTTTGGATATTTTTATTCCTAGGTATGTTAGTGTATGGGTGGACCATTTATATGAGAAATTTTGGGATAGTGCATGTATGGTCTGCGATGTAAGTGAGATATTTAAGGCCATGGATTTCGCGAAGTTCACTTTGAAATTGCTAAAATATCCAAAATGTTAGTAATTGGTTGAGTATTGGAATAGAAATAATTGGTTGGGTGATAAGAAAAAGTAAGTAGTCAGCATAAGCTGCAATTTTATGATGGCGATTGGCAATGGTTATTCCTTGTATATTGGGGTTAAGGCAGATATGCCATAAGAGTGGCTCTAGTGCTATAATAAATAGTGTGGGTGATAAAAGGTACCCTTGTCGTGTGCCATTTTGGATATCTATATAGTTGGATAGGGTACCATTAATCCTTATGCGAGCTGTGGGATTATTATATAGGGCTTGTATCCAGCCTTTTGCTTTTGAGCCTAATCCGATGTAACATAGGCATGTGAACATGTAGGACCAATTTACCCTATCGAAGGCCTTTTCTGCATCTGTAGATAACAGCATTAGCCGATAGTTTTGTTTTGTTTATGTGTAAAATGTTTATTAATCTATTAGTGTTGTCCCTTCCTTCTCTGCCTGGTATAAAGCCAACTTGTTCTATTATTTTATGTAATATAGTTTTTAGTCTATTGGAAAGAATTTTTGCAAGCAATTTGATGTCTCCATTTATTAAAGAGATGGGTCTATAACTACCAGGTTCTTGGGAATTTTTCCCAGGTTTGAGTATTAGGCTGATATGGGCTTCTAAGGATTGTTTGCTAAATTGGGATTCTTCTTGTATGTCTTTGAGCATGAGGGAGTAATTTATCTTTGAATGTGGGGGCCTGTGGGGGTTGTTTTGAGAGCTGTTTCTAGTTCTTCTAAGGTTATATCCGAGTCTAATATGTCAGAGTCTGTTGTTGGTATGTGTTTCATTTGTGATGATTGAAGGAAGTCAGAAAGACGTTTCTTGTAATCAGATTGAATATTTGTAGATTTACCTGGTAACTGGTATAGGTCACTATAGAATGTTTCGAAGGTTTTAGCAATTTGTTCTGTTATATGGCCAGTTGCCCCATTTCTTAGTTTGATAGAGGTATATAGTTTTGGTTTTGGACTCTAGCAAGTAGGTGGCCGCATTTGTCACCATGTTCGTATAATTTGTGTCTGAAGACTGTGATTGCTTTCTGTGTAAAATAGTTAAGGTTATTTTCTAATGATTTCCTTGCTTCTGTTAGTTAGAGGAATGCTTGATCAGAGTGACTTTGTTAATGCGTTCTAGTTGTTGGACCTGTTTGATTTAATCTAGTCTAACTTTTTCTTTTTTGCATCTTGCACCGTGTTTGATCAAATGGCCTCGGATTACACATTTGTGAGCCTCCCAGAAGGTCAGTGGGGATGTGTCTGGTGTGGAGTTCTCGTTAAAGTAATTTATTATTTCGATTGTTAGGTCTTGCCTAATATCTTCATCTTAGAGAAGGGCTTCATTAAGACGCCAGATGCAATGTTTTGTACCTATCATTGAATGGTCCGACCAAGTTCTGGTTAATATTTCGCTGTTTATCACTTCATACAAAGAGTGAGATATAAAGATAGTCAATCCTTGAGTATAGATTATGTCTATGTGAGTAAAATGAATAGTCTTCTCTCTGGGATAAAGTATGCGCCTGGGGGTCTATTAGCTGGATGGAATTAGTTTGCAGTGGGCTAGTTGTCTAGATGGAATACTGGAATGGCCATTGGAACAATCTAACCATGGCCACGGTCTGTGTTTTTCCATATGTGTGGCATTGTCTTATATGAGAATGTTCTCTAGTCTAGGGCACTGGACTTTTTCATTGCATTTATTTTTGAACACATAATGCACATTCAGGGAAAATTCACATTATATATAAATATAATATAAATTTATATTCACTATTTTCACTTTGGGTCTATACATCCAACATGCTTTAGTAAATCTATGCTTATTGGGCATCAAACTGTTCAGTAGACCCCTGGAATTCATACTGTTTTATCTTTGCATGTAAAAAATTAAATGAGAAAATTGTGGAAAATTGCAATAATGTAAGGTGATTTTATTAAAAAATGTAATAAGAGCCGCTAACTTTAGCAGAACTTTGCATTCAACAGAATCTGTTTCTGAAAAAATATGAATATGGTCTGCTAGAGTAAACTTTTTGTTAGTGTAATATTTAGCCTTGAAGTCTGAAGTATGCAGATATCTGAAGCAGAGCTTTGGAAATTTGGCAGACGGAGCTTTTGACCTACACAAGTCAGAAATTTCCATAAACTATAAATATTTGGCATATGCCTCTCTGTGTAAAATCTGCTTGGGGTGCCACTAAACACTTACATTGATGGGGGTGAAAATATAGGGCTGGAAATGTAGGAAACTATGCAGATCTGGCCCTTCAACAAGAGCTGTTGGTTGTGAACAGAGACCTCAACGCGGGGAACGAGGACAGCAGGTCATGTTTTTCATAGCTAACAAAAGTGGCGTCAGGGTGCGCCTGAATTGCCAGATGTATTATCATGGGATATGCGCAAATGCTCACCTGAAGCCTATGATTGCTACCCACGCAGGTACATACTTATGCTCCTTCTGAGATAACAGAATTCTTAGTGAATGCAGTATGATGATGGGACACCAGAGATAGGGGATCAAAAAAAGGTAAATCCCAAAGAAATAGGGCATTAATATATCTGGTCTATTTCAAGCCATTTATGATCAATCCCTTAAAAATTTTCGTGTTGGATGCTATCCAGTTTTTACTAATAACTGTTTGAGGGCAGATTTTATCTTCCAAAAAAGGGCACTGCTATGGGGGCAAAATTTGCCCCATCATATGATAATCTGTACATGGGAATATGAGCATATTTATGGTGACAACAACTCTTTTAAAGAATATATACAGCTTTATGGTCGCTATATAGACGACCTGTTGTTTATTTGGAAGGGTGATGAGTTTCTTTTTATGGATTTTGTTGGCTATTTAAATAATATGATCTTAATGTTCAATTCACATCTGAGTTTCATAATAACAGAAATAATTTTTTGGACATCCTGTCGATGGGCAATGGTAAAACGATTGCCACCTCTCTTTATCGAAAGGATTGTGCAGCTAACACAATTTTACAGGCTTCTTCATCACACCCCAAACACCTTATTCGTAATATTCCAACTGGCCAATTTTTGTGTCTTAGAGGTTTGCTTTCTGAATTTCAAACTTTTGGACATGAATCATGCAATTTGAGAGGTAGATTACTTTAAAGATGATATGATAGATATTGTCTTACAAAAGCTTTTAAAAGAGCCTTGATGACCCCAAGGTCAAGATGTCCTTCTAAAACTAATTCATATTGTCCTTTGTACATACTTACATATAGTCCTCAATTTCCTCATATAAAAAGAAATGTGAATAAATATCTGTCCATATTGTGCACTGATTCCAAGCCTAAGATCATTTTAGGATCAGGTTGTAGATTTGTGACTAGGAAGGGTGACACTTTGGGTTCCTATTATGATAACAAGCAATAAAATAGGGACTCCCACCTGGTTACAACATTAAAGGAGAAGGAAAGGCTAATAAAGAGTTAATCTCAAAATGCAGGCATACCTTCAGTTGTCTCAATAGTGCCCTTAAGTCTCCCCATATATCTCCAGTTCAGATGATCAGAAGCAAAACAGGAAAAAAAACCTCTGAGCTGGGTAGAAAGATTCCCATAATGCATCACTCTTTTCCAAGACTTGAAGACTTACTTTTAAAGGCGACGCATGCGCACAAGCAGGCGCGCTCCCCCTAGCGTCTGGTTATGAGACGCTATTTGCCATTAGAACCAGCAGCTGGGGCCATTACAGGATGCAGCCGGCAGGTGCAGAGGCGGAGAGGCAAGCAAGGAGCGGAGACGAGAGGACGCAGGTACAGGGAGGGGGAGAGGTGAGCAGGGGTGAGGAACCATGTCGGCTGGCGGTGCTGGGGCGGAGATGCGAGCGGGGACCAGAGGACGCAGGTGCTGGGAGGGGGAGAGGTGAGCAGGGGTGAGGAACCGTGTCGGCTGGCGGTGCTGGGGCGGAGCGGTGAGCGGGACAAGAGGACGCAGGTGCAGGGAGGGGAGCGGTGAGGACGGACAGGTGTCAGCTGACAGGTGCTGGAGCGGAGAGGCAAGCGAGAAGAGGAGCAGGGATGAGAGGACGCAGGGAGGGGAGAGGAGCGGTGAGGAATGGTGACAGCTGACAGGTGCTGGGGGGAAGAGGCAAGCGGGGAGGCTAGTGGAGCGCCATGTTTAAAACATGGCTGCGCAGACAAGGAGAAATAGTGTGTACTTCGGGAGGACCGTATTGGACAAAGGAGCATTTTTAGAAGAAATGATTTCAGCGTTCAGGTAGGGGCAGGGCCCCTCTATTACATACTAAAAAATGAGTAAAACCCTTTCCTTCTCCTTTAAGGCACTTTTAAATGTGGTGTTTCATGTTGTACTTTGTGTCCTCTTATATGTAGGGGCAATGAATTTACATCTTCTGCTACTATTAAGTCCTATACAATTGGTTATTATATTAATTTTAACACTTAAAATGTCATATACTTGATTACATTTCAGAAATGTGGTATGCAATACGTTGGACAAACTTCATAGAGTTTTAAAGAAGCATTCGGGAGAATATTGCTGACATTCCAATTAAAAAAGAAACAAATGTATCCAGACAATTCTTGTCTTGTGCCATGGGGAATTTGGATTCTTTCCAGGTACAATGTATAGAGAGAGTCTTTGTATCCCGGAGGGGTGGTGATTTAACATACAAAAAAGGCACGGAGTGCCTTTTTTCTCCCTTTATTTGTTTTGATGTTTAACTGATCTAAAGCCTTTGCTTATAATCAATGTCTGTGAACAGGAAATGTGTAAGGCGGTACTCAAATAAAGATATTTTTTAATTAAGAATTCTGACTGAAGATTTGCTCATTGAGTGCCTGCTCTTCAAAAAAAAAAAGGTGATATCCGCTCCCCAAGCTGAAGGCACTAAGTGGTGCACCTGAGCATCTTTTTCTCTGTGGTGAGTTGCTGACATAACTTATAATCGTAAACTAAAGCCTGCCTAGCAGTATAAAGCTGTCTTAAGCTGCTAATATCTCAGAAAATACTAGATATAGAAAATGTATGTAAATTGCACGTGCAAAGGCGAGCAGTCCTTCTTCATTCTGTCTTTGCACCGCTTGGACAATGTGGAAAAGCCGAACTTGAATTAAAAATCCGCATTTTCACTCTACTGCGTATGCACGGGCCCCGTGATTCAAAGAAATAAATTACAGAAGAAGGGAAGAAGGGCACTGAGGGGAACAGATATGTCAAATTCTGCTGACACTTAAAGGGTTAAAGATGCAGATGTGAAAGAGGCGACAACTCTGCATGAGGCGTATGGCTGAACGTCCTGACAAGGGATTAACCACATTTCTCTCTTGGGTCTTGCATGAACTTGCACAAGGCAGTGTTTGCCAGAGTGGTCACTTATTACTGTTAGACTCTACTGACCCACAAGTCATATAATGAAATGGTATTTAGGGTCCTCAATCCTATTTTTAATCTGTTACCCTTGTTTGTTAAATTCATGCAATGTGCTGCCTAATTTGCTAGCACTATATGAATTTATGACAATTGTTCCGCAAAATGAGCAGACTAAATGTACTGAGATAAATTGGAACAGCCAGGAACTCCAGATTTTAACCCTGGTATTTTGGCCATAAACAATGAAACTAACCATGTCTGGGTTATAAATTTAGTTAGACCAGATTTGTAACAACACAAAGCATATTCATTCATAGGAAGATAACTGCTGTGCTATTCAGATACAGCAAGGAAAATAAGCATTGAACATGTCAACATTTTTCTCAGTAAATATATTTCTAATGGGGCTATTGACATGAAATTTACACCAGATGTCGGTGACAACCTACACATAAAAAGAAATCAAAACAAATCCAAAAATTCAACAAATCTATAAATTATGTGTAGTAAAGTTTGAATGACACAGGAAATAAGTATTGAACAAGTTTACGGAAATGTATTTATCCTCACTTCGTAGTAAAGCCTTTGTTGGTAATCCAATATCAAATAGAGTGAAAGAAATTAATAAGTGCCCTTCAGGCACAAAATGTGTCAGATAATACAGTGGTGTGAAAAACTATTTGCCCCCTTCCTGATTTCTTATTCTTTTGCATGTTTGTCACACAAAATGTTTCTGATCATCAAACACATTTAACTATTAGTCAAAGATAACACAAGTAAACACAAAATGCAGTTTTTAAATGAGGGTTTTTATTATTTAGGGAGAAAACAAATCCAAACCTACATGGCCCTGTGTGAAAAAGTAATTGCCCCCTGAACCTAATAACTGGTTGGGCCACCCTTAGCAGCAATAACTGCAATCAAGCGTTTGCGATAACTTGCAACGAGTCTTTTACAGCGCTCTGGAGGAATTTTGGCCCACTCATCTTTGCAGAATTTTTGTAATTCAGCTTTATTTGAGGGTTTTCTAGCATGAACTGCCTTTTTAAGGTCATGCCACAACATCTCAATAGGATTCAGGTCAGGACTTTGACTAGGCCACTCCAAAGTCTTCATTTTGTTTTTCTTCAGCCATTCAGAGGTGGATTTGCTGGTGTGTTTTGGGTCATTGTCCTGCTGCAGCACCCAAGATCGCTTCAGCTTGAGTTGACGAACAGATGGCCGGACATTCTCCTTCAGGATTTTTTGGTAGACAGTAGAATTCATGGTTCCATCTATCACAGCAAGCCTTCCAGGTCCTGAAGCAGCAAAACAACCCCAGACCATCACACTACCACCACCATATTTTACTGTTGGTATGATGTTCTTTTTTCTGAAATGCTGTGTTACTTTTACGCCAGATGTAACGGGACATGCACCTCGTCGGTCCACAAGGTATTTTCTCAAAAGTCTTGGCAATCATTGAGATGTTTTTTAGCAAAATTGAGACGAGCCATAATGTTCTTTTTGCTTAAAAGTGGTTTGCGCCTTGGAAATCTGCCATGCAGGCCGTTTTTGCCCAGTCTCTTTCTTATGGTGGAGTCGTGAACACTGACCTTAATTGAGGCCTGCAGTTCTTTAGATGTTGTCCTGGGGTCTTTTGTGGCCTCTCTGATGAGTTGTCTCTGCGCTCTTGGGGTAATTTTGGTCGGCCGGCCACTCCTGGGAAGGTTCACCACTGTTCCATGTTTTTGCCATTTGTGGATAATGGCTCTCACTGTGGTTCGCTGGAGTCCCAAAGCTTTAGAAATGGCTTTATAACCTTTACCAGACTGATAGATCTCAATTACTTTTGTTCTCATTTGTTCCTGAATTTCTTTGGATCTTGGCATGATGTCTAGCTTTTGAGGTGCTTTTGGTCTACTTCTCTGTGTCAGGTAGCTCCTATTTAAGTGATTTCTTGATTGAAACAGGTGTGGCAGTAATCAGGCCTGGGGGTGACTACAGAAATTGAACTCAGGTGTCACAGTTAAGTTATTTTTTAACAAGGGGGGGGGGGGCAATCACTTTTTCACACAGGGCCATGTAGATTTGGAGTTTTTTTTTCTCTTTTAATAACATAAACCTTCATTTAAAAACTGCATTTTGTGTTCAATTATGTTATCTTTGACTAATAGTTAACGGTTTTTGATGAGCAGAAACATTTAAGTGTGACAAACACGCAAAAGAATAAGAAATCAGGAAGGGGGCAAATAGTTTTTCACACCACTGTATGTCCTAATAAAATTTATACTTTTAAATTTTATTCTGTTGCAGTTGTGATTTTTGAATTTTTTAAATTTCTCTCACTCTATTTGATATTGGATTGGCCGTTGCCTGTAACCAGGACTGAGGTTTGATATGTGAGGTCATTTTTACTTTTCATATAACTCTCTGATTTTTTCCTTTGTGAAGTAAGGCAGCCTACACGCTTACTGCACTTTTTTCCTTTGTTGGTAATGACAGCTTCAAGGCGCCACCTGTATGGAAACCAGTTGCATGAATTCTTATATGCACCCACCTGCAGCTTCTCATTCACTGATTGTATCTCTTTTATTCTATCTCACTTTGCCTCCATTTCTTAGGGTCAGAAAGAGGGCTGCGGCCATTTTAAGTGTCTCTTCTCGGTATTATCAATATTTACCCTTACACAGAACAGTGACCACGATGAGACATGTTAATTCTAAGGTATCTGCAACCCTTAAATAAATAGGTTAGCAGGTCAGGACTAAAATACGAAGGTTAAGGGTTGTTTGGGGTTCCGGCACCTAAGAGAAAGCAATGTAAAAACATATACCTCTAATATGTATAAGATGTATACATATATAACACTGGCAAGGCTGGATAATGATACAATGACTGCCTCTTGAAAAGGGATACTGAATACAGAATGGCCTAAGCCAGTGCTGTCCAACTGGCGGCCCGCGGCCCCCCTCTGTGTGGCCCCCCACATGTCTAACTGCTTTGTTGGCTTACCTTTTTGTAAGCTTTGAATGGTATCAGTGCTGAGATTAACGGGCCCCTGCATGGTTCACACCTCAGATTCAGGCTGCATACACAGGCAGCATAGGTCAGGTAGATTATGGCACACACAGGCAGGGTAGGGCAGGTAGATTATGGCACAAACAGGCAGCATAGGGCAGGCAGAGTACTGCCTGTGTGTGCCATACTCTGTCTGCCCTATGCTGCCTGTGGGAGGTGAAAATGGCAGGGGTTTTTCTGGGAGTTTGTTAGCAGTTGGAAATAGCCATTAAATGGTCCCTAAGGTGTGTAATTGTATGCGGGGGGGTTGCTGTGCTATCCACAGGAGAGGAGGAGGCGGCACATTGATTTAAGGTTGTGTCTTAATAATATAAATTCCGGCCCTCCGTACCACAAAAGTTGGACAGCAATGGCCCAAGCCATATGTAGAGTGGATAAAGAACATGGTGCAGAGTGCTTGTGAATATAATGAAGACAGTATATAGAACCCAGTACAAAGACTGTATATACCAGGGCCATGATACAGAAGTTGTATAGCACCTAGAATAAAGGGCAGTATTTACCTAATGGCCAATATACAGAAAGTTTATAAGCCCCTATTACAGAGGGCTGTATTTATCTCAGGGCCTATTAATGTCGGCTACAGATATACATAAGGGTTAATATTCAGAAGGCATACAGAGTCTACTACACAGGCAGTATATACTTTAGGGCTTTTACTAGAAGGTATATAGCACCAGACCTAGGCTGGCAATCTGTTGATTCTGGCAAATGTCGGATGGGCTGCGGTAAGATGCGTAAGTCATTATTTATTGGGCCTGTAGGGGGTTGTATGGGCCTCTGTGTACTTGAAATGCCAAGGTCTAATTTGACTCCCAGTCCATACCTTCTTTGCAACTATTCGAAAGAGCTGTATATACCTCAGGGCTTATAAAGTGAAGGTGTATAGCATCTAGTACAGAAGGCTCTATTTACATAAGGGCTAATACACAAGGTATATAGCAACTAGTATATAGGGCGGTATATACCTCAGGGCTAATAAAAAGAGAAGGTGTAAAACAACTCAGAAACAGATTTTTAATATGAAAGACATATGACAGTATATGACAGCACTTAATACTGAGGGCTGTATATATTCAAACAGGACAGAGGACTGTTCAGACCTTAGTGCAAATCCTATACAGTATTCAGAACAGAGTGTTCCACCTGATAGAACTATGACTCAGGGAGTAGGGATGACAGAGAGCTTTTCCATAGTGATACATTTTCCATTGTGAAACCTTGGGACTGAGCTGAGCAATCCGTGCAAGTAAATAACAGAAGCACAGTAGGATATAGGCAGCAGCCGGTATAACAGCGCAAAGTGCAAAAGGTACAACTCTTACTAGGCAAATCTGTAGCAGTATTCACTTTGTTAATCACTTTCTTACTGGAAAAACCTGTGAACTCCGAGTAAACTATGAGGAGGTACTATTTAATAGCTCAACTGTAAAAAATGAGCAATTGTACCTTGTATAAAAAAAAAAACAATAACACAGGCACTCTCCATTAAATGCTTCTTTGTGCAAAATTTCTTACATTGTTTTAATTGCTTTTTTTTTTTTATTGAGATCCAGCAAATCTGTAGCAGTAGATGCTTCACAGTAGGGTTGCCATCTGTCTGGTTATGACAATGCAGGCTTGATCTCTAGAAGGTCTGTCTGTGTCAAAACCTCCTGCCAGGTTTTCCAGATTATGAAAACTAGGCAGGACTTACGAAGACTGACATGGCAATCACCAATCGCCGCATTATTGTCCCACCCAGTGACATGCTGCCCCGCCTTGTGACATCATGGCCCCGCCTCTTCTCAGCCCCAGTGACAATACTGCTTGCCCCCTGCTTGGTGAAAAAAGCAAGCAGAGGTGGCAACCCTACTTCAAAGTTTAAGCCTTAGCAGGGCACAGGGAGAAGCACAGATACCTGTGGGGAGACATCCACAGGGGCACGCAAGCATAACATACCATGCACTATATTTTTTGATCAGGGCTTGCACCTATTCAGAAAGTTAGGTGTGGGGGAAAAGGGAGAAGGTGTTTGCTATGAATACCTTCCATAAGCCCTGCACAGATACTGTACCAACAATATGGAGAGCCCACTGAGAGACAGGGATCCAATTATTTGTTGTGACGCCCACTTCTCTGCAGCTTAAAAGTAACAGATGCACAGTGATGACTCATCTCCTGACGAAGCCAGGTAGCGAAATGTGGGGAGGATGGCGTCTTTCCCCCAATCAATTCCTCGCTGATTTATCTTTTATTATAATCTAACCGGATGAATATTGACTTTCTCAACATAAACCTTTCTTGTGACTCTAATGCTTATATGCTATCAGTGCTATATGTGAATGTATTATACTTGTACTTTGCATTGGGACTGTCCATTTAGTGCTGGGTTTTGTTACTCATATTGCATCCGGATGCAACTGGGTGCCTGGGAATTAATTTGTTCCGGTCCCAGAAAGGTTTAGTGTTTTGTATAATTATTATGGTTATGGTATTATTATTATAGTTATGGTATTGTGGGGTTTTCTGGGGGCGGTTTTTGTCTTTGTGGCTGAGTAAAGATTGTGTTTCATTAATATACGAGTGGGCTGTTTTTAAGGGTCTGTAGCCACAACTGTGGAGCATGGTGGTTTTGTTAATGGTTTAATTTACCCGGAGGCCATCACCTCTTGCTCATTTGAGCAGTTATTTGCCGTTTTCTGTTTCAAGATAAACTGCCTGTCACCAAAAACAGTTAGCTTAGGCAAGACTAAAAATGAGAGCTAAGTCAGTTAAAGAAAAACTATGCCTTCTGAATGTATACTTAACCGACAGATAATTTATATCCTAAGTGACTCATTAAAGAAGAAGGAAAGTCTAAATCACTGGGCGGTGCCTAATGTTAGGCACCCCCAACAATTGTAATCGCTTTCCTAAAGTTGGGCTTTAGACTTTAGATTTAGACTTTCCTTCTTCTTAATAGGTCCTACTCCTTTAAAGAATCTTACCATATTAACATATATGTAAGTAAGTATTGGCTTTTTACCTCGATCAACCATTTTGTGATGGGTCAGTGTCACTGGTCACCTGAAAATAATTTACAGCTGAAGGAAGAAGTATGAGGCTAAAAAAACGAAGCTCGGTCCATTCATTGGCTGATGTCACCTTATTTGTATGACCTTGGTTTGTGTGTGAGAATAGCAAACAGTAACAGCCAGGGGGTGGTCCTTAGTACTGAAAATAGCAATTTTCGATTTAGGATTATCCAATGGGTGCTGGGTTTACTTGGAAGGGTTAAACTTGATTGACTCTGGTCTTTTTTCAACCCTATGTAATGGCAGATACTACTAGAAAATCATATTTTTATGAAAATGGTTTACTTTACTAGGTTTACTTAAGAAAATGTAAAACTTAGGGGAAGATTTACTAAGACAAGAATGCTGCGAGTGTACTTTCGCAAATTTTTTCGTGTCTTGCGCGACTTTTTCGTACGCCCGCGCGACTTTTTCATACGCCCCCGCGACTTTTTCATACGCCCCCGCGACTTTTTCATACGCCCCCGCGACTTTTTCGTACGCCCCCGCGACTTTTTCGTACGCCCCCGCGACTTTTTCGTACGCCCCCGTGACTTTTTCGTACGCTTGGGCTAAAAAAATCGGAAAGGCTTTCCCGCTGTTTACAATCATTCGGTATGAAAATTTTGTGACTTTCTGATCGCCAATACGATATTATCGTGACTAATACGATTTTTTAGTAAGCATTTTCGTGATATTTTCGATCTTCAGAAATTTTCGTATCCAATCCAAATTTGTCCCATTCGGGATTCGAACTTGTGTTTTCATGAATGTGCCCCTTAGTGTTTTACATATTGGATGTTTTATGCAATATATTTTTTTATAGAGACCTGCAATGTTCAGTGGTATTAATTCCCTTTGTAACATTTATAAAAGCTTAGCAGAAAAGAAAACAGTAAATAATTATACAATGGTTTCTTATTATTTCTTTTGAAGGTATAAAGGGAAAAAAAGGAAGGTGCAGTGTTGTTGTAATGTAAACATTACTGCATCACAAAATCTATTTTTTTGCTTCCTAAGAAATAATTTACCAGTGGTATTGCAAAGTGATTCAGAACAAAAAGTCACAGAGTTTGGTAACATTTTCAAAAATACCTACCATTTTGCTGAGTGCAAGGAAAATTGCTTGGCGGTCTTATTGCTGATCCATACATTACACAAAAGTCGTTCCACATGCTTGCAGTAGAACATATGGCGAAATAGCATCTGATAGCGTGTAAGAGCTTTTCTGTAGATAGAATGAGGATTAGAGAAACCACTCTGCATAATAATAAAATTGTATAGAGCTAAAGAAATTTAGTGAAATATGTAAACAAATCAAATCGCTCTGTGGGTGCTTAGCCTAACTGAAACTTGCCTATCATTTAAGGTCAATGCCTCGCTTTCTGCCCTTCCTATGGGGAGATGTAACTTAATCACACTCCTAAAGCTGGAGATCAGCACCTGTCTGCTTGCTGTGGCTGTGAAGATGAAAGCATTTTAAAAGTCAAAGGGTAAACATACCTCCCAACATCTGAAAAATGGATAGAGGGACAAAAATATATAGCGCGTCATAGTAACATAGTAAGTTGGGTTGAAAAAAGACAAACGTCCATCACGTTCAACCATAATGCCTATATATAACCTGCCTAACTACTAGTTGATCCAGAGGAAGGCAAAAAACCTCATCTGAAGCCTCTCTAATTTGCCGCAGAGGGGAAAAAATTCCTTCCTGACTCCAAGATGGCAATCGGACCTGTCCCTGGATCAACTTGTACTAAGAGCTATCCCCCATAACCCTGTATTCCCTCACTTGTACTGAGAGCTATCTCCCATAACCCTGTATTCCCTCACTTGCTAAGAATCCATCCAGCCCCTTCTTAAAGCTATATAATGTATCAGCCAGCACGACTGATTCGGGGAGGGAATTCCACAACTTCACAGCTCTCACAGTAAAAAATCCTTTCCGAATATTTAAATGGAACCTCCCTTCTTCTAAATGGAGTGGGTGCCCTCGTGTCCGTTGGAAGGACCTACTGCTAAATAAAGCATTAGAGAGGTTATTATATGATCCCCTTATATATTTATACATAGTTATCATGTCACCCCTTAAGCGCCTCTTCTCCAGCGTAAACAGACCCAACTTGGCCAGTCTTTCTTCATAACTGAGACTTTCCATACCCTTTACCAGCTTAGTTGCCCTTCTCTGGACCCTCTCTAACTCAATCATGTCCCGTTTGAGCACTGGAGACCAGAACTGAACAGCATATTCTAGATGGGGCCTTACCAGCGCTCTGTAAAGGGGAAGAATAACACCCTCCTCCAGTGAATCTATACCCCTTTTAATACAGCTCAAAACCTTGTTTGCCCTTGCAGCTGCTGCCTGGCCTTGATTGCTACAGCCAAGTTTATTATCTACAAGGACTCCAAGGTCCTTCTCCATTATGGATTTGCCTAGTGCAGTCCCATTAAGGGTATAAGTGGCTTGCATATTTTTACATCCCAGGTGCATGACCTTACATTTATCCACATTAAATCTCATCTGCCACTTAGCCGCCCAGATTGCCAGTTGGCCAAGATCCTGCTGCAAGGATGCCACATCCTGGATAGAATTGACTGGTCTACAGAGTTTTGCAAACACTGATACATTACTTATAATACCCTCCCCCAAGTCATTTATGAACAAATTAAACAAAAGTGGACCCAGTACAGAACCCTGCGGGACCCCACTGAGAACCTCCTTCAAAAAAATTTTGACCACGCCTGTCTTTGTGACCACACCCCCTACATACCACTCCAATTTTACTAAATTTGGCAGGTTATTTTAAGTTTGAACACATTTCTGGGGGGTTTGGGGTTGTTGTATATGTTATTACAGTTTTGCTAAAAAGGTAAAGCTGCCCTTTAAGCTGCAAGTCTTAGTTCCCTCAAGAGACCTGTTTACTTAGTTACTTAATTACAATTGCACTTACAAGTGCAAATGTAGCTTGTTAAGTTTCTGGGCTCTCTGCCAAAAGCCCACTTATTTAATTAAGTTTGAGAAGCAATGTATCTGAGTGCAGGTATAGCTTGTTAAGTTTTCTGGGCTCTCTGCCAAAAGCTACTTTTCAATTAATGTTGTATCTTTGTATCTTTTTGGGGGTTCATTGCAGGAGATCAAAGGGAAATGAGGGAAATGAGGGACTTTTCAGTAAGAATCTGGGACTAATGGCTGAGCTGTTAAAAGAGGGACTGTTACGCGGAAATTGGGGGAGGTATGGGTATAGAAGCTGCTTGTAAAGAATATAAATGCTACAAGTGTTATAAATGACAAAATCATTATATATTATTATATATATATGTATATATGTATATATATATATATATATAGAAGTCCAAGAGGATCAGGCACTCACGTATCAGAAGTGAGGATGCCTGGGTGCAGAATTATAATGGAGATAATACAAAAAGGTACCCCGCACTCACAGGACTTACATGAAAATAAACAATTTTTATTGGTCAAAAAACTAACGTTTCGGCTGGCACAGCAGCCTTTCTCAAAGTGATTCTGTGTCAAACAAATCCCCCAATTAAACCCAAAAAGTGGCGCCAAATCCAGTGTGACATCATCAAGTGGGAGTGTACATTACTGGTTTGTCAGGTAAAATGAGAATTGGAGAGTGAAAATAAAGTAAAATTAAAACATAAGACAGACATAACGAAGATACTAGATGTTTAGGTGAAAAGAGTGTACAGATCCCGTGCAGGATAGAAAACGAAAATGAAAGAGCTGATACCTATAGGTACTGAACTATAACTCACACACACTATACCGCTAAAGTTGTAGTGTAATGTAAGAGTTAAGAATGGGCAGGGAAATAGATTATAGCACACACCAGAGAGACGGTAATTCTGCATAGGGGGTGAGGAGTTGCCAGATACAAGGCGCCCTTAACTGTCAGTGTCACAGCTGCCGCGTATGCCAAAGCTCGCACGTATCGATAGCGCTTAGTCAGCGCATTGTGTACAGTCAGCCGCATGTATAGAGTAGGACGTTGCAGCGTCACAAAAGAATAGCCTATTATTGAGCGTGACATATCGCACGCTGAGGTAAGGTAGTAGCGGCTTCGTCTCTGAACCTACGTGACAGCTAGTGTTGCGTATGAGCATGGAATCCACCCTACCGTGGGGGACCCAGAGTGTCAATACGGTCCACAAATTTATACTGTTCACTTAGTAGGCGAGACTATAAAGAACAAGAATCGAAGGGCGCTGTGAGCAGGGGCTGGCAAGTAATCGGGCTGATCAGGTGGTGGTGTCCGTACCCAGCAAAGGGGGGGACCGCCAGCCACTAGAAACAGGACCTCAATGGAGTACAAGCTGGTGGGCAAGTTGGTGGGCTAGATATGGGATACAGGTTGGTTGGTACAAGGTACAGCTTAGAGTGTAGTGCGCAATAGGTGCGGTGCAATAAAGAAAAAGCAAAAATTAAATAGGAAATAAAGACTAAAAATGAATATAAAAACAGAGAACTGAGGCTGTAGAAACTGGAGATACAACATGTACGTAAGTAAGAGTGTGACAGCAGAAGGTGCAGGAAACAAAGTAACCCCACTGCAACAGAAACAGGTTTTACAACAATTTCAAATGGTACTGTAACATATCCAAACTGATACTTAGTCAGCCCCACAGTAACGGAAAAAAGTTTTGCAACAGTTTCAAATGAAAAACAAAATGTAACATATCAAAACGTGGTACTTGGTCAGCCACAATGTAGCAACATATAGAGTCCAGTGTATATAGGCAGTAGCACAGAATCACTGTAAATAAAATGAGGAATATGAAACCATTTCGTTAAGGCCGTTTGGGCTGATAGTATTAAGTCTATGCATCCATTTCAATTCGGTTTGCAGGAGGAGTTTGTCACGATTCCCACCTCTCACTGGCGGGGGGACAAAGTCTATCAGCATGCTACGTAAGCTGGCCAGCGAGTGTTTCTTTAGTAGAAAATGTGCGGCTACTGGTGTGTTAGCTTCTCCTGTAGCAAGAGTGGAGCGTATTGCGGACCTGTGGTTTGCCATCCGGTCCCTGAAGGAGGTGATAGTTTTGCCAATGTACATGAGGCCACAGGGACATTTAATGAAGTAGATAACAAATTTGGAAGTGCAAAGACTGACTTGCACTTCCAAATTTGTTATCTACTTCATTGAGGTCCTGTTTCTAGTGGCTGGCGGTCCCCCCCTTTGCTGGGTACGGACACCACCACCTGATCAACCCTATTACTTGCCAGCCCCTGCTCACAGCGCCCTTCGATTCTTGTTCTTTATAGTCTCGCCTACTAAGTGAACAGTATAAATTTGTGGACCGTATTGACACTCTGGGTCCCCCACGGTAGGGTGGATTCCATGCTCATACGCAACACTAGCTGTCACGTAGGTTCAGAGACGAAGCCGCTACTACCTTACCTCAGCGTGCGATATGTCACGCTCAATAATAGGCTATTCTTTTGTGACGCTGCAACGTCCTACTCTATACATGCGGCTGACTGTACACAATGCGCTGACTAAGCGCTATCGATACGTGCGAGCTTTGGCATACGCGGCAGCTGTGACACTGACAGTTAAGGGCGCCTTGTATCTGGCAACTCCTCACCCCCTATGCAGAATTACCGTCTCTCTGGTGTGTGCTATAATCTATTTCCCTGCCCATTCTTAACTCTTACATTACACTACAACTTTAGCGGTATAGTGTGTGTGAGTTATAGTTCAGTACCTATAGGTATCAGCTCTTTCATTTTCGTTTTCTATCCTGCACGGGATCTGTACACTCTTTTCACCTAAACATCTAGTATCTTCGTTATGTCTGTCTTATGTTTTAATTTTACTTTATTTTCACTCTCCAATTCTCATTTTACCTGACAAACCAGTAATGTACACTCCCACTTGATGATGTCACACTGGATTTGGCGCCACTTTTTGGGTTTAATTGGGGGATTTGTTTGACACAGAATCACTTTGAGAAAGGCTGCTGTGCCAGCCGAAACGTTAGTTTTTTGACCAATAAAAATTGTTTATTTTCATGTAAGTCCTGTGAGTGCGGGGTACCTTTTTGTGTATATATATATATATATATATATATATATATATATATATATATATATATATATATATATATATATATATATATATATATATAATCCAAAGGAAATCGGCACTCACCATTACACGAGCACTCGCCGGGTGCTAACCAAAAAAGTGTAAACAATGGATTAATGATGCGATGAGCTAATAAACAAAAAACTTTTGTTTTATCTCTATATGCCGTGAGTGCTTTCTATTAATCCATTATATATTATATATATATATATATATATATATATATATAAAAACAACAGGACTGGCCAGAAGGGATGACTTTGACGCAGTTGGCCAGCTTGAAGTATATTGCAATATATGGACAAACAATCGCTGTTTTTCTTAAAGGGGAGGGCATTTCTTAGTAGCTTAATGCAAAGAATGTCTTAATGTCCTATATATATTGATAATGGGTGAGTACAGAGGATCTCTTGTTGTTGTTTCTATGTATTTTGTGGTCACAACCTCATTGCACCTCCCGCCTAATGGTTTAAAATTCAGATGGGGTTTTTTGCCTTCCTTTGGATCAACTATCAGTTAGGCAGGTTATATATAGGCATTATGGTTGAACTTGGTGGACGTATGTCTTTTTTCAACCTAACTTACTATGTTGATATGTTATTCTCTAGCAAGCAATTCAACGCAGTAGCTGCAAGGATAAGAAAGGTTTTGAGCTGTTTTAATTAAGGAGATAAATTCATGGGGCGAAGGGTCATTTTTTCCCCTTATAAAGCACTGGCAAGATCTTGTCTACAATATGCAGCAGTTTTAGTCGCCATTGCTCAAATGAGATATTGTTGCATTAGAAAGAGTCCAAAGGAATGTTTTTTTTAATTGATGCTGTGGAATAGTCTCTCTAAAGTGGCTGTACCCACAGATACATTACATTAGATAAGCTTCAGGACAGGATTGGATGACTTTTTAGCAAGTGAGAAAATAAGGGGTTATTGAGATTGGCTTTTAGCACAAAGCTGATCCAGGTACCAGTCGGATTGACATCTTGGAGTCAGGGTTGGATTTTTTCCCCTCTGAGGCAAACTGGAAAGGTTTCAGAAGTTTTTCTTTTTCGCTTTCCTTTTGGTTCAACAACACTCAATTTTTTATTTAGACAAAAAGGTTGAACTTCATGGATATTTGTTTTTCTTCAACCCATCTTACTACATTAGCATGCTTACCCCAAACTCAAGCAAGCACTGTTTGATGTAATTAGAATCGTTTAGTACCTCAACAAGCCTTTTTCAATAAGTTGCAATGCTTTTTAGCACTTGAAGCCCACTATCAGCCTAGGCACAGTGAATTTGTCTTACCTTATTTCCCCCTCTCTCTTCTGAAACATTTACTGCTATTTACTTAAAGGGGACATATTGTGTGAAAAACAATATTGTGCAAATGAATTGTACCCATTTAAATATAAAAGGAATGTGTTTTAAAAAGCAGCGTTTCGGCCAATTTGTTGAAGATTTTTTTAAAAAACCCACTAGTCTCAGATATCTTCCTGCTGCCTCCTTTCCCAGGCTGTGCAGGGGGGGTCGGCAGCATGCAGCACGCTGCACTGTTGGATAAAATTGATGTAGTGATAACTTTGTGTTAACAGCCACTAAACCCCACAGGTGCCTTGAGGAATATGTCATGAATTATAAGAACAAAAATATGCGCCTGAAAGAACCTCCCACAACAAATTTTTTATTAGAAATGGTATTACCCTCTAAATAAGTTACAATTTGATATTAGGATCACAAGCCTCAGAGGGAAAAGAGAAGTGCATAATTTATTTATATCCCAAAGAAATCAGGAGAGTGAGAGACTACAGATATAGAGTTGTGTTCTGCTGTGGAGTACATGCAGATCAGTGCAGTGACACTATCCTGGAGGCTTTAGAGCAGTGATCCCCAAGCAGTAGCTCGTGAGCAACATGTTGCTCCCCAACCCCTTGGCTGTTGCTCCCAGTGGCCTCAAAGGAGGTGTTCATTTTTTGATAACTTGGCTTGGAGGCAAGTTTTGGTGGCATAAAACCAAGTGTAAAGACAAACAGAGCCTTCTTTAGGCTGCCATTCCACATAGGGGCTTCCAAATAGCCAATCATAGCCATTATTTGGCAGCTCCAGGTACCTTTTTTATGCTTGTGTTGCTCCCCAACTCTTTTTACATTTGAATGTTGCTCACGAGTAAAAAAGGTTGGGGATCCCTGCTTTAGAGGGAGGACAAAGGGAAAGATAACTAGAGCCCTTGTGAGCTTATTTAAGCTAAAATTGGAACACAATGCTTAAAAGGGACATCTTGGTGAGATCACTCTTATTTATAAGTAATAAGCATTATAGTTACATAGGGTTGAAAAAAGACCAGAGTCCATCAAGTTCAACCCTTCCAAGTAAACCCAGCACACACAACCTATATTTACCAATCTATACTATCACATAAATAAACTATATATACAACCACTAATACTAACTGTAGATATTAGTATAAAAATAGCCTTGGATACTATGCTTTTTTAAGAACTCATCCAGGCCCTTCTTAAAAGGCATTAACAGAATCTGCAATTACCATATCACTAGAAAGGGCATTCCACAACCTCACTGCCCTCACCCTGAGAAACAACCTAAGCTGCTTCAAATGGAAGCTCCGTTCCTCTGATCTAAAGGGGTGGCCTTTGGTGCGTTGATTGCTTTTATAGGAAGACACAACAGCCCCAATCTGCCTATAATCCCCTCTAATGTACTTGTACAGAGTACCGTAATCATGTCCCCTCGCAAGCACCTCTTTTCCAGAGAAAACAACCCCAACCTTGACAGTCTAACCTCATAGCTTAAATCTTCCTTCCCTTTTACCAGTTTAGTTGCAAGTCTCTGCACTCTCTCCAGCTCATTAATATCCTTCTTAAGGACTGGAGCCCAAAACTGCACTGCATACTCAAGGTGAGGCCTTACCAGGGACCTATAAAGAGGCAAAATTATGTTATCATCCCTTGAGTCAATGCCCTTTTTTATACAAGACAGCACTTTATTTTCTTTAGTAGCCACAGAATGACACTGCCAGGAATTAAGACAACTTTTTATCTACAAAAACCCCTAGATACTTCTCCATTAAGGATACCCCAAAAAAACTACCATTCAGTAGATAGTTCACGTTTATATTATTTCTACCAAAGTGCATAACTTTGCACTTGTCCACATTGAACCTCATTTTCCAGTTTGCTTCCCAGTTTTCCAATTTTGTCAAATCGCTCTGCAAAGTGGCAGCATCCTGCTTATAGCTTTGCACAATTTAGTGTCGTCAGAAAAAATAGAAACAGTACTCTCTATGCCCACCTCCAGGTCATTAATAAACAAGTTAAAAAGTAAAGGACCAAAGACTGACCCCTGCGGTACTGTACTAACAACACTGGTCCAATTAGAAAATGTTCCATTTACAACCACTCTTTGTAATCTATCCTTCAGCCAGTTCTCTATCCAATTACAAATATTATGTTCTAGGCCAATATTCCTCAATTTGATCATTAACCTTCTGTGAGGTTCTGTATCAAACACTTTAGCAATGTCCAAGTAGATGACATCAACTGCCATTCCAGCATTGAGGTTCATGCTCACCTCCTCATAAATAAGCATAAAACCATGCTGGCACAAACTTACAGTATTGTAAACTGCAATGTATTCAAGTACCCTATGCTTTATTAACCCCATCCAAAAGCTTTCCTACTACTGATGTCAGACTAACAGGCCTATAGTTTTCAGGCTGAGAACGGGATCCCTTTTTAAAGAATGGCACAACATTAGCAATTCACCAATCTCTCGGCACCATGCCAGACCTCAACGAATCCTGAAAAATTAAGAAGCTTGGCAATCACAGTGCTAAGCTCATTTAATATCGTGGGATGAATCCCATCCGGCGCTGGACCTTTGTTTACCTTTACATGTTCAAGTTTTTTTGTTTTTTTTTTAATTTCCTGCCGAGTGACCCATGCATTAGTAACTAACTAATTACTAGAACTGGGCATATTAAAAGGGAAGTCTTCATTAGCTGGCACCCCATATACCACCTTATAAAGTCCAGGCCACAGAGACTCTGCTTCAATAGAGTGCTCTAGCTCTTTTAAGTGACTGCTGATTACATCTCTAGTATTGGCACTATAAAATAACTGAATGCCATACATTTCATAATCATAAATTTAGTGTGGGGGGTTCTTTCAGCTACATAGTTTTGTACTGTCAGATAGGAAACAATCAGTAGCTAGGATGACCTGATACAGAACTAAAGCCTGCTTGTGTGACTGCAGGGCTGTACATGGCTACACCCCTCCTACTGTGCTTCTAGCAGGCATTGTTAGGACATGCCCACCCCTCATTTTAATCACGGACAGGAACCTGAGAGGATCTATAGGGTGCTCCAATAAAGGGGCCATTTTAACAGACAGTATTAATTTTCAGATAAAAGTGAAACAAGCACCATATATTATTCAAGATTACAAGATTAGAGTTTTTTTTGTTTATCTTATATGTCTCCTTTAAGCATGGCCCTAACTGCTAACGTTTTAAGGGTTAAATAATTAAGTTACTACATTTTACAAGTTGGTATACAGGTAGCACTGAGTCATATTTGATTATTTCTGCATATTCTTTAAAAATAAGTCTAATTTTGCAAATAATTCTGCCAATGGCAGGCATTTTCAGTGGTCTGCTAGCAATGATTTGAGGGTTTACAACTTTGTATTTATGGTTCACCATTCTGTACCTGTTTATTATTAGCGAAAGTGGCCACTTGACAATGTAATCAAAGGAAAAAGATTCCAGTCCACTGAGTGCAAGCTCAGTGGGGTCGGCGTTAATAAGAGCTTTTTCCTGTCGAGTTTCAATGGCAAGAACACGTAGAAGTTGTGTGATGAGGTCATGTGGCATTAACTCAATCTGCAAAAAAATGTAAAGATTTAAAAGTTACTTTACATGCACAGGGAGCACCATATAAATCCAAAAGATAAGTGGATTTGTAGAAACAATTAGAGTCATATGAAAAAGTCAGGTAACTCCTCTCAGCCTGCATAATAACTCTATTTTCAACAAAAAAGATAACAGTGGTATGTATTTCATTCCCCAGGAACATCTGAGTACTTGAGTGTTATCTGAACAAAGATTTTCAGTGAAGCGGTATTTAGTTGAAATTAAATAAAATGTGAAAAACTGACTGTGCAAAAATTTGTGTACCCTTGTAATTTTGCTAATTTAAAAGCTCAGTACTGATTACTGGCAACACTAAATTGGTTAGATTAGCTCGTTAAGCCTTGAACTTCATAGGCAGGTTCATGAGGAAAGGTATTTAAGGTGGCCAATTGCAAGTTGTGCAACTCTCAAAAGATCTGAAAAGAAAGATTGTTCAGTATCATGGTTTAGGGGAAGGCTACAAAAAGCTATCTCAGAGGTTTAAACTGTCAGTTTCAAGAAGAAGTAAAGAATGTAATCAGGAAATGGAAGGCCACAGGCACAGTTGCTGTACAGCCCAGGTCTGGCAGGCCAAGAAAAATACAGAAGCGGCAAATGCAGAGGATTGTAAGAATGGTTAAACAAACCCAAATATCACCTCAAAAGACCTGCATCTGTATGGCAGGGTAATGAGAAACAAGGCCTTTCTGGACTCACGCCATGCACAGTTGCTTGTTGTATTGCAAAAGCTCATTTAGACAAGCCACAGCCATTTTGGAACAAAGTGCTTTGGACTGATGAGACAAAAATGCTTTGCATGGCAGACGAACACTGCATTCCAAGAAAAACACTTGCTACCTACTGTCAAATTTGGCAGAGGTTCCATCATGCTGTGGGACTGTGTGGCTAGTTCCAGGACTGGGGCCCTTGTTTAAGTCGAGGGTCAGATGAATTCAACCGAATATCAAAAAATTCTTCAGGATAATATTCAAGCATCAGTCACAAAGTTGAAGTTATGCAGGGGTTGGATATTGCAACAAGACAAAGACCCTAAACACAGTTCAAAATCTACAAAGCCATTTATGCAGAAGGAGAAGTACAATATTCTGGAATCGCCGTCAAAGTCCCCCGACTTGAATATCATCAAAAATTTATGGGATGAGTTGAAGCAAGCTGTTCATGCTCAGCAGCCATCAAATTCAACTGAACTGGAGAGATTTTGTATGGACGAATGGTCAAAAATGCCGCCATCCAGAATTCAGACACTCAGCAAAGGTTATAGTAGGAGTCTAGAGGCTGTTAAATTTGCAAAAGGAGGCTCAAGTAAGTATTGATGTAATATCTGTGTTGGGGTACCCAAATCTATGCACTTGTCTAATTTTGTTATGATGCATATTGCATATTTTCAGTTAATCAAATAAACTTTATATCACTGCTGAAATACTACTGTTTCCATAAGGCATGTTATATATTAAAAGAAAGTTGCTACTTTGAATGCTCAGCCAATGATAAACAAAACTCCAAAGAATTAAGAGGGGTTCCCAAATTTTTTCATATGACTGTATTATACATATATTGTCCATGATATTTTACAATAGGGTAGTACATTATTATTTATAATACAGGTATGGGACCTATTATTCAGAATACTGGGGACCGGGGGTTTTCTGGATAAGGGATCTTTCTGTAATTTGGAAACCCAATAGGATTGTTTTGTCTCCAATAAGGATTGATTATCTTAGTTGGGATCAAGTACAAGGTACAGTTTTATAATTACAGAGAAAAAGAAAATCATTTTTAAAAAATTAGAATTATTTGCTTATAATGGAGTCTATGGGAGAGGGCCATTCCGTAATTCGGAACTTTCTGGATAATGGGTTTCCGGATAACGGATACAATACCTGTACACAAATTTCAATTACATCACTAAGCATCAATTATAACAGATGACCAGAATATCCATGGTTTTTGTGTATTATACAGGAAATATTGTAACTTAGTTGTGAAAAATAAGAAATTAGAAGTCATCCGAGACGTTTCATGGCCATAAAAAAAGCATGGAAGTGCAGGACCAAAGAATTTACACAGGTCAGGAGCTCTGATGTTATTTGTAATATTCTCATACTTTACAAAAGCAGCACATCATTTTTACAATATACATGTTATTAGGGTTGCACCAAATCCACTATTTTAAAATCTGGCAAAACCCTGAATCATTTGCGAAAGATTTGGCTCAACACTGAACTGAATCCAAATCCAAATTAGGCCAAGGAAGGGTCAAAGACAACTGCGCAACAAAATATGTCAACTTTCCATGCTTATGTGACAAAAAGTCACGTGATTTTAAGGATTCTGATTTGGTTCAGCCAGAAGCATGGATTCGTCTGAATTCTGTTGAAAAAGGCCAAACATTGGCTGAATCCCAAACCGAATCCTGGATTTGGTACATCCCTACATGTTATAACAAGTCATGTGACACTCACTAAGCAACTAACAGGAAGAACGGGTTATAAGGAAATATTTTATAGGTTACAAATCATTATAACGTACAGGGGAGTTTCACAATATATTAACCTAACAGGAAGATGATAATGGCATACTGAGTTTTTATACTGTTGGCGGGCGAAATTATCCTTATGGACAATGCGCCAAAACACCCAGGACTACATTTTTTTAAAACTGCATTGTAATCACTGTATCCCTGCTGGTGCATTAGTGTTATTAAAAATGCAGAAAAAAGCATTTTGAGTAAATCTGTGATTTTCGAAGCACATTCCTACATCTTTTCTAATATCTCCAAATATTCCAGACCAGCTACTCTATTTGTCTTAAAGCAGCACCTGATCACACCATATTTGCACTGCTTGTTTGTGCCTAAGACCTCTCTCTCTCTTTCTGCTTCTTACCTCTAAAACCCTATCCTTGAATTCTAACATCTTGCTCAGTCTTGGAAAATGGCAACCACTGTAACTTGCAGCACTTATTAGCCTCCTATTGGTGTCTGTCTGTAAGCTCTACAGGGATGGATCACCTTCTTGTCTCAGCATTAAACCCTTTAGCTTTTGATAAAACTGTATTTATGTTTTATTATCGTACTGATCTGTCTAATCTATTAATGCATTGTTTTAATGTACAAGTAGCATTATATAAGTAAAAAATATACATGCATGTAGATAATGTACTTTTACTTCTACATCACTTCTTGTATCAGGAATGTCTAACAATGCCTACTTGTAGTTGTCGATCTACAGCTGAAAGTTTACAGGCTTTATTTCTCACCTTATATACTGTACTTATGGACAGTTGTGTGCATAGACTTCCCACAGTACCTGCGTGCTCTCACTATTTTAGAAACACATTATTCCTTCTTATTTTAATGCTCTAGTGTGCTGTACAGTGCCTAGCACACTTTGATGCTTTATATAATTCTACCTTAAGATCATCTTTAAATGGGTCTGTGTTGGCAGTGCTCATTCTCAGTGCCAGCTCCAAAAGAGCCTCCAGTCGTGTCGGGATGATGTCTTCCACTGGCTTCCTTAACTCCTCCTCGGTCAGATCCATGAAATGCACAAAGAAGTCTCCCTGGTCCATTAGAAAGTAATGCTTTATAGATCTGCCAAAGTTAACAAAAAATTATGTTTTCAGAGAAACTGAAAAAAAAAAAATTTAAATGAGACCCATTATTGGGAAAATATGTACATTCATATAGCTTGATGAATTTAAAAAGTTAGGCAAGAGTGTACAATTGATGGATGCACTTAAAATCCGTATTTATGTAAGCAGTGCTGTTCAACTTCTGTGGTGCCGAGGGCCAGAATTTCTCTAGCATACAAAGTGGAGTGCCGCTAATGGAAACCAGTTTTGACCACTCCCCCTTTTTAAACCACACCCACTTCAAACCACACCCATGTTACCACAAGACCGTGCCCACATTAATGGTGGTAGCACAGCAAAAACCCAAATGCTTAATGCTCACCGCAGGGATATCAACCATCATTCATATGTGAAAGAATTATTTTATGTCATAATAGACGCACCCTTAACCTTTTTACTGCTAACAACATATGGGGATACGTCATGGCAGAAAAAGGGCTTAACTGCCAACGACGTGTCCCATACGTCGTCAGCATTTGAAGGATTCTCTCTGCAGCGGCGGCAAGAGTTTCTAGCGATGACAGCCCCCTGGGAAACGACCCAGGGGGGCTGTCACTTGGGTCCTGTGACGCGATCGCTGCAGGACCATCCTAGAAGCAGCAGACGCGATCGCATCACGTCTGCTGCTTCTCCCCAATGCCGCCGCCCGCTGAGATCCTGCAGCCTGGAGGACAGAGGCAAGCGATGGGTGCTTCAGGACAGGTAAGGTGTTATGTTTTTTTTTTTTTTGCACTTACACACTTACATACATTTACACACACTTACAGCACACAATTTAGCAGTTTTTTTTTTCATTTTTCACACTTATATACAGTGGTGTGAAAAACTATTTGCCCCCTTCCTGATTTCTTATTCTTTTGCATGTTTGTCACACTTAAATGTTTCTGCTCATCAAAAACCGTTAACTATTAGTCAAAGATAACATAATTGAACACAAAATGCAGTTTTTAAATGAAGGTTTACGTTATTAAGGGAGAAAAAAAACTCCAAATCTACATGGCCCTGTGTGAAAAAGTGATTGCCCCCCTTGTTAAAAAATAACTTAACTGTGGTTTATCACACCTGAGTTCAATTTCTGTAGTCACCCCCAGGCCTGATTACTGCCACACCTGTTTCAATCAAGAAATAACTTAAATAGGAGCTACCTGACACAGAGAAGTAGACCAAAAGCACCTCAAAAGCTAGACATCATGCCAAGATCCAAAGAAATTCAGGAACAAATGAGAACAAAAGTAATTGAGATCTATCAGTCTGGTAAAGGTTATAAAGCCATTTCTAAAGCTTTGGGACTCCAGCGAACCACAGTGAGAGCCATTATCCACAAATGGCAAAAACATGGAACAGTGGTGAACCTTCCCAGGAGTGGCCGGCCGACCAAAATTACCCCAAGAGCGCAGAGACAACTCATCCGAGAGGCCACAAAAGACCCCAGGACAACATCTAAAGAACTGCAGGCCTCACTTGCCTCAATTAAGGTCAGTGTTCACGACTCCACCATAAGAAAGAGACTGGGCAAAAACGGCCTGCATGGCAGATTTCCAAGGCGCAAACCACTTTTAAGCAAAAAGAACATTATGGCTCGTCTCAATTTTGCTAAAAAACATCTCAATGATTGCCAAGACTTTGGGGAAAATACCTTGTGGACCGACGAGACAAAAGTTGAACTTTTTGGAAGCTGCGTGTCCCGTTACATCTGGCGTAAAAGTAACACAGCATTTCAGAAAAAGAACATCATACCAACAGTAAAATATGGTGGTGGTAGTGTGATGGTCAGGGGTTGTTTTGCTGCTTCAGGACCTGGAAGGCTTGCTGTGATAGATGGAACCATGAATTCTACTGTCTACCAAAAAATCCTGAAGGAGAATGTCAGGCCATCTGTTAGTCAACTCAAGCTGAAGCGATCTTGGGTGCTGCAGCAGGACAATGACCCAAAACACACCAGCAAATCCACCTCTGAATGGCTGAAGAAAAACAAAATGAAGACTTTGGAGTGGCCTAGTCAAAGTCCTGACCTGAATCCTATTGAGATGTTGTGGCATGACCTTAAAAAGGCGGTTCATGCTAGAAAACCCTCAAATAAAGCTGAATTACAACAATTCTGCAAAGATGAGTGGGCCAAAATTCCTCCAGAGCGCTTTAAAAGACTCGTTGCAAGTTATCGCAAACGCTTGATTGCAGTTATTGCTGCTAAGGGTGACCCAACCAGTTATTAGGTTCAGGGGGCAATTACTTTTTCACACAGGGCCATGTAGGTTTGGATTTTTTTTCTCCCTAAATAATAAAAACCCTCATTTAAAAACTGCATTTTGTGTTTACTTGTGTTATCTTTGACTAATAGTTAAATGTGTTTGATGATCAGAAATATTTTGTGTGACAAACATGCAAAAGAATAAGAAATCAGGAAGGGGGCAAATAGTTTTTCACACCACTGTACACTCATATACACACACACTGTCACACAACTTTTACACATGTATACACAAACACTTTGTTTTTAGGTAAAAGAAACTAAAAACAGTTTATTTTGACTATTGGATCAGATATTCTGACCACTAATTACACTGTCATGTGACTTATTTTGTTTTTTCACTGATTTGCACAATTTTTGTGGTTTTATCACATTTTTATCCCTATAGTGTTCCTAATCTGTTTTTAGCATAGCTTTGCCAGGTGTAACTTTGGTGTACAAAAATAACTTTACCTATTTTGAATTCATCAGAATATGTACTTTCCAAAAATATATGGTTTTCTGGGGGTCTCTGTATAGTTAGGGGAAATTTCGGCACAAAATACACTGAAAGGGGGCTCTGTATGCAAAAGCTAAGCTGGCAGGCGAGAAATCCTTATGCGCTATTTTCATTTTGGGTTCAGTACATACCACAGACTTTGGTATATCTATGCATATTGGGCATCAAACTGTTCAGACCTTAGGTGTTCCTATTTGGGGTGATTTGCCTTTGTACGCAAGAAATTGTGAGAGATAAATGCAGCAAATTGCAACATTTTTAGGTGATTTTCTGAAATGTCATAAAAACCTATAACTTTAGGAAAGCTTTGCAGATTGGTACTTTGGTGTAGAAAGGACTCTTTACCCTTGTTGGATTTGTCAGAATGTGTACTTTCCAAAACTATATGGTTTTCTGGGGGTCTCTGTATAGTTAGGGGGGTTATGGCACATAATTCGCTGACAGGGGGCTCTGTATGCAAAAGCTGAGTTGGCAGGCCAGAAATCCATATGCGCTCTTTTCATTTTGGGGTCAGTACATACCACAGACTTTGGTATATCTATGCATATTGGGCATCAAACTGTTCAGTAGACATTAGGTGTTCCTATTTGGGGTGATTTGCCTTTATCTGATCTTTAGCAAGAAATCGTGAGAGATAAATGTGGCAAATTGCAAAATTTTTCTGCGATTTTCTGAAATGTCATACAAATCTGCAAACTTAGGAAAGCTTTTCGGCTTGGTACTTTAGAGCAAAAATAAATGTGTACCCATTATAGATTCGGGGGAATGTGTACTTTCCAAAAATATATGACTTTCTGGGGTGAGTGTACGTTTTTGTAGCTTTATCCCACATAAAAGATGTAAATGTGTTGATTTTGCAGGAGCTGAAATGATAGATCATATGGGGGTATGTTCCCATTGGGGCCCCTATATGCCATATATTTAGGTAAACCTATACATATTGGGCATCAAACTGTTCAGTGGACCCCTGGGGTTCAAATTCAGGGTGTTTTATCTTGGTACCTAATACTGCATGGTAGCGAAGATGCTGCAAAGTGGAAGCTTTGAGGGGATTTTTGGAAATGTTATCAAAATTGGCAACTTTAGGAATGCTTTACAGTTTGGTACTTTGGAGTAGAAAGACACGGGTACCCATTTTAGATTCGGGGGGATGTGTACTTTCCAAAAATATATGACTTTCTGGGGTGAGCGTACTTTTTACTAGCTTTATCCCACATATAATGATGTAAATGTGCTCATTTTGCTGGAGCTGAAATGTAAAAAATAATTGATCATATGGGAGTATATTCACATTGGGGCCCCTACATGCCACATACTTGGGTAAACCTATACATATTAGGCATCAAACTGTTCAGTGGATCCATGGCGTTCACATTTAGGGTGTTTTATATTGGTACCTAATGCTGTGTGGGAGATAAGATGCTGCAAATTTGAAGTTTTGAGGGGATTTTTGGAAATGTCATCAAAATTGCCAAATTTAGAAAAGCTGTGCGGCTTGGTACTTTGGAGTAGAAAGACATGGGTACCCATTTTAGATTCGGGAGGATGTGTATTTTCCAAAAATATATTACTTTCTGGGGTGAGCGTACTTTTTACTAGCTTTATCCCACATAAATGATGTAAATGTGTTGATTTTGCTGGAGCTGAAATGACAGAAATGAAAGATCATATGGGGGTATGTTCACTTTGGGGCCCCTACACGCCACATACTTAGGTAAACCTATACATATTGGGCATCAAACTGTTCAGTGGACCCCTGGCATTCATATTTAGGGTTTTTTATTTGTATACTTTATGACCTGTAGGAGATAAGATACTATAGACTGGAAGCTTTGAAGTGATTTTTTAAAAATTTCACAAGTTTTGATAAAAACCAATAACTTTAAGAAAGCATTGCGACTTGATAGTTTGGAGTACACAGACAGTTGTGCCTACTCTGGATTCCCAGAATCTGTTCTTTCCAAAAATGTACAATTTTCTGGGATAAACCTTCTGTTAGTGGAATTTTTTGCCTTGAAAACTAAAGTATGCAGCTGCTGGGAGTTTTTGACCTATACAAGTGAGAAATCTCCATAAAAATATATATATTTGGTATTGGCACATTCAGGAGACATGGGACTTTCCAAATCAGTTGTATATTCGTGCATAAAATAATTTTTGTTTCTAGTATGTGTTCATTTTTAGACATTTAGAAGCCTATATCTTGTTACAGAATTGGAATTACACAAAAATTCTACCATATTTTGAAAGCTTCGGTTGTCCTGAAAAAAACGATATATTGTTTTCCTGGGTAAACTAAAAGTCTCCCCGAGGAAAGGCCCCTAAAGTGAAACAGTGCAAAATGTTAAAAAACTGTCTGGCAATACAAGTTCCACTTTGACCAAAATGGCTGGCAGTGAAAGGGTTAAAGGTAGAAGTAGTCTACACATTTGTGAACCTCACATTTACCTACATTCAAACCAATCTAAAACCTAGATGCCAACTCTTTACTTTGAGCAATTTCCCCCGAAAGAATACTACATTATGCATAGATTCAGTTCTTTCACAGTTTTGTATCATTAACAAAGGTACACTGGTTTTTCTACCAATAATATAAAGTGAGATAAAAGATATAGAAATATGCAACAAAACAGTGAACCAAATAAACCAGTACAGTAACTGGGGGGACCAATACTTTCTCAGTATTGCCCTGAGCTGCTGCAGCTGTGATGCCCTGTTGCATGCAGCCATATTGGGACACAAACAAGTTCTCCTGGTTCTTGTTATGTGATAAGAGAGTTATCACATCTGTGAGATATGCACATGCAGATGAACCAATATTGCAATGTGCCATGAGGCACAAAAGGTGGCAATATCTCTAGGTAATACCCTGGCTGGCTGCTGCTAGTCTAAGTATTGTTCCCCTGACCTAAAGTGTGAAATGCAGCAGACTGCAGTGGGGAAACCCAACATTTTTCATACATTAGAAAGTTAATGAAAATTCCAGAATTCGAGTTTTGATTTACATTGCGTTAAATCAGATTACATTTTTTTTTATATTGCAAAAACACATCAGAAAAACTTGCTTTTACATACCGTAGATGCGCTACCAACTCTTTTTCCTCCATCAGAAAGTCTAGAAGCACTTTACTGGCATAGTTGTATGCCTTTTCAATTTGCTCTACATATGCCTGCTCCTTCAAGGTGTAGGTAATTTCCTTTGCATCTGGACAGGTAACATCGTGGCCACACTCCCTAACAACATTCAGATATTTACCTGGATGACAAGAATTAATAACAAATTTAAGTCAGTTAACAATTGAGACTTGAATCTGTGTCCTTGCAATAACATATTACAAAAGTGTAGGCATGGCTTTAGGTAAAGCTTCTATTATAAGAAACACTATAATCAAAACATAATTATTTGCTTTTGTCTGAAATTAATGAACAGGTATGGGATCTATTATCCAGAATACTGGGAATTTTCCTAATAAGGGATAATGTGGATCTCTATACCGTAATTCTACAAAAAAAAATAATTTAAACATTAAATAAACTCAATAGGATTGTTTTACCTTAAACAAGAATTAATTAAATCTAAGGTACTGTTTTATTACTACAGAGAAAAAGGAAATACCGTATATACTCGAGTATAAGCCGATCCGAATATAAGCAGAGGTATCTAATTTTACCTAAGAAAACTGGAAAAACTTATTGACTCGAGTATAAGCCTAGGGTGGGAAATGCAGCTGCTACTGCTAAGTTTTAACATCAAAATAAATACCAATAAAATTACATTAATTGAGGCATCAGTGGGGTATATGTTTTTCAATATTTATTTCAAAGAAAAACAGTACACTAGCTCTGTAAGCGGAGAAGAGGGTCAACAAAAACAATATGAGTACTACCCCACGCTCATTGCACATTGGCAAACTGGCAGCAGACCTGGTCCCGGAGGAGATGTAAGGGCAAATAAGTATTGCTAGTGGGAGCCTAGGCCAGGGCACTGGAGGGTCTGGTTGCAGGTGGCCTAATTTGCACACAAAGGAGAGAGGGTGCTAGTCTAGAGGGACATTTTGGGTGCTGAAAAACTAGGCTTATACTCGAGTATATACAGTAATTTATAAAAATTAGAATGATTTGTTTAAAATGGAGTCTATGGAAGATTTATTAGCAGGACCACTCATTATACCTGTATGAATAGTTAAATTCTATGATTGAATGGAGGTAGAATGATATATACTCCCTTATACAGCAAAAAAAAGTTGAGTGTTTTGAGAATTTTTTATTTGCGAGTTGCATAGTACTTGTGAGCACGTGGCTTGCCTATTATTTTAAACATGAAAAATGTATGGGGGATTTTTTTTTATTTCTTGAGCTAAGACAGCTAGGACAAACAGGGAAACTTCATGTTTGGTCCTTGAGAAGTAGATAATTTGATTAGATTACCAGTGCAAAAATAATTCCTGCATAATGGACTCCTGTTTATCTGTGAGCCAAAAAAGTCACACAAGTTTCAGTATTAAAGGTACAGTGACACCAAAAACTGAAAGTGTTTTGATAGTAAAAAGTAATCAAATGTAATTAATGAAAATATAATGCAGTGTTTTCCTGCACTGGTAAATCTGGTGTGCTTGCTTCAAAAACAATACTTTAGTAATATAGTAGTATATAAAGAAGCTGCTGTGTAGCTGTGGGGGCAGCCATTCAAAGGAGAAAAAGCACAGGTTACATATCAAATAGCAGAATAGCTCTGTATAATATAAAGGTGTTATCTGATATCAAAGCCCCCATAGCCGT